>NC_090725.1:301088404-301105904 GCF_036898095.1 Palaemon carinicauda | reverse complement strand
CTTGGGTGGGGAGGGGGCTTGGTTGCTGATCATATGTATAAATGGTCTGTCTCAAGGGCATTGTCAGTGTCGCTTGACTCTGCCATTCATGATTAGCAAAAGATAAGATAAGCTCGAATTAGCTTGGGCTGCTGATCATTTGTATATATGGTCAGTCTCTAGGGCATTGTCCTGCTTAATAGGACAATGTCACTCTCCCTTCCCTCTGCCATTCACGAGCGGCCTTTAAACCTTCAAACATGGCCTGAGACATCTCCAAATGTTCTTCCCTTAGGTCTCTTCAGAATCGATATTTTCCAGATGGATGGGAGGGGTCTTTGAATGTCCTCCCTCTGTTTACCTGTCCTTCCCCTCCTCATTCCCCCCATTTTATCCCCACCACTCTCTTCCCTCCCTCTCTTCCCTCCCTCTCTTTCCTCTCCTTCCAGTACCGATTGCTGCTGCCACGCCTCTCTTCTTCTCCCTCCTCCTTTCCTCTCCTTTCATCCTCTATTCTTTTCTTTCGTCTCTCGTCACCTACTCCTCCAGTATTTATTGCTCTCACTTGTTTTTAATTTATCAGTCGGTTCCTATTCACAACTTTCCACGTTTTATATACGCAAAAATATCAATTTTTAAAGACAACTAACACGTGTGTGTGTGTAATGTGTTTTTCTGTATGCTTGTACGCATGTTCCTAGTCCGACAATTTCTATCTCTACTTCCGTACACTTTTGGATTGACCGAACTCTGTCATCTTATAAATCTTAACAAAAGAAAAAGAAATAACTTTTATCATCCATAACACGAAAGGTCTTCGTCGGCATTAGTTTGACCTGTCGTTTGCAGGTTGGAGTCCTGTTACCACGGTAAACGTTATCTAAGTTTGCTATTACTGTGATTTAACAGGCTAGCAGTGATCATTGAATCCAGAGAAAGGGAGAAGTGGGGAAATAGTTGATGGGACTAAAATTAATTGTTTGTATATACTTACACAGATATGTGTTTATATGTATTACATATATATATATATATATATATATATATATATATACTCTGTATATATATATATATATATATATATATATATATATATATATATATATATATGCAATATATATGTGTATATATATATATTGTAATGTATATATATATTTGTATGTAAATATATATATATATATATATATATATATATATATATATATATATATATATGTATATATATATATATATATACTGACAAGCTAAGAATATTTGTGGGTCTATTCTGGCATAGAAAGACCATTAATAGACGCGAGTGGAAGGCCATGTCCGAGGCTTTTTTCCTGCAGTGGACTAGTTACGGTATAATATATATATATATATATTGTTTTAATTATAAATATTTTTTTATTTTGCTCCCCAGTTTTGTTTTCAGAAGCTAATAAAACATTAGGTATCCTTTATTTTTATAATAGATTTCAATATTGAGTTTCTGCCCCTACGTTCAATTAGTTCATAGTGTATATCATTATAAAAAAAAAAGATAATTCTTAATTTTAACCACCGTTTTCCCAGAAAATAGGATTTACCACATCGTAATAGATGTTCCGTTCATTCCAAGTCTTTCATTTTCGAGAACTTTCACACCACATGGGACCAGTTTTGATGATCACTGGTCTCCATTGTCAATGTAGTTGAGTCCCTGGAAATTCAGAAGTTTCATTTTATGATATAACTAGTGTATGTGACCTGTCAAAATGACTGGTAAATATTTAGATAGATATACAGGCACACGGACTCAGATTCAACCCTTACCATCCCCTCCCCCTTTCCTAACTACCTCTTGGGGTACCCCTCTTATCAGGGTATGGCTACTTCTCTCCCCATACCCGAGTGACGAGAGAGACCGAGTAGTCGCACGTTGGACAATGCCGTTTAGCTTGACAGAAAAGTAATATATATATATATATATATATATATACACTGTATATATGTATATATATATACATATATATATATATATATATATATATATATATATATATATATATATATATATATATATATATATACACATACTGTGTATATATATACTGTATGTATATGTATGTATATATATATAAATATATGTATGTATCTCTATCTATCTATATCTATCTATCTATCTATATATATATATATATATATATATATATATATATATAATATATATATATATATATATATATATATATATATATATATATATATATATTATTGTGTTATAGCTAGGCACTTACTCCTTATATAAAGGAGATTACATTAATCTTCATTTTGTAATATCTGTCATTTCCAATTCCTTGGTAACCCATTTGTTTTAACGTGACTTCTTTTCTTATTGGCTCCCTTGGGCTTTAAGCAATTTGATTTCTCGTCCATAGAGAGTCTAGAAGTCGGGTGCAATTGATCACTCCTCATTCATATTACAGGTGAATTCTCTTACCTGGTGCTCAAAGTCGTTACATATTAACCCCTACCTACCTATCACCCCTACCTACCTATCTCCCCTACCTCCATATCACCCTTACCTCCATATCACCCCTACCTCCATATCACCCCTACCTCCATATCACAACTGCCTACCTATCACCCCTGCTTACATATCACCCTTACCTAACTATCATCTCTACATCTATATCACTCCTACCTACATATCACCCCTACCTACCCATCACCCCTACCTACCCATCACCCCTACCTACCCATCACCCCTACCTCCATATCACCCCTACCTCCATATCACCCCTACCTACATATCACCCCTGCCTACATATCACCCCTATCTAATTATCATCCCTACATCCATATCACCCCTATCTAACTATCATCCCTACATCCATATCACCCCTATCTAACTATCATCCCTACATCCATATCACCCCTACATCCATATCACCCCTACATCCATATCACCCCTTCCTACATATCGTCCCTTCCTACATATCACCCCTACCTACATATCGTCCCTACCTACATATCGTCCCTACCTACATATCGTCCCTTCCTACATATCACCCCTACCTACATATCGTCCCTTCCTACATATCACCCGTACCTACATATCACCCCTACATCCCTGAGTCACTGGGTGCCCTCATTCATCATCTACATTCCCCTTGCCGCTCGCTCCCAGACCCGACATCCATTAAGCCGACATCTCCCCCCCCCCCTCCCCCCATGTAGTTTTAGGAATTTATGTAGATTTGGAAAAAAAGAAAGTTCTTGTTAGGATTAATGAAAAAAAAGATTGGATTCTGTAACAGTTGTCACACGGGAGATTTATGTCTACGATTATCATACGAGATGTCTACAGTTAACAAACGAGATTTATGTCTACACTTATCACACATGTGATTTATGCCAACAGTTATCACACGAGATGTCTACAGTTATCAGATACGAGATTTAACTTATGTCTACAATTATCACACACGAGATTTGTGTCTATAATTATCACACAAGAGATTTCTGTCTATAATCACACTAGATATTTATGTTTACAATTATCACACACGAGATTTGTCTATAATTATCACACAAGAAAATTATGTCTACAATCACACAAAAGATTCAGGTCTTTAATCACACTAGATATTTATGTCTACAATTATCACACTAGATATTTATGTCTACAACTATCACACTAGATATTTATGTCTACAACTATCACACTAGATATTTATGTCTACAATTATCACACTAGATATTATGTCTACAATTATCACACTAGATATTTATGTCTACAATTATCACACTAGATATTTATGTCTACAATTATCACACTAGAGATATCTATCTACAATTGCCACTCTAGAAATATGTTTACAATTATCACAAGTTATTTTTACTTAAAAGTTTGACAATTATATACCCATGATTTCATTAAAAGGCCTCGAGAGGAAATCATGCAAAACCACCCTAACATATTACTGTGATAATTGCACTTTAATCATTGGTGTATTCTAGAAGTTTTATTCTAGCTGTGACCAAGTTGTGGAATGATCTTCCTAATCGGGTAGTTGAATCGGTAGAACTTTTAATTCAAACTTGCAGTAATCGTTTTTATGTTGAACAGGGTGACATAAGTTTTCTTACAGTCTATATATGAATTATCTTTTTTAATATTTATGTTTTTTAAAATAGTTTGTTCTAATTTTTTATTACTACTTGTATCGTTTATTTATTTCCTTGTTTCCTTTCCTCACTGGGCTATTATTCCCTGTTGGACCCCTGGGGCTTATAGCATTTTGCTTTTCCAACTAGGGTTTTAGCTTGGCTAGTAATAATAATAATAATGATATTATTATTATCAATATTATTATTATTATTATTATTACTATTATTATTATTACTATTATTATTATCATTATTAGTATTATTACCAATTTCTGTGATGAGGGAGAATCCCCTTTGTATATCTTGAGAAGCAGGTGACAATTTGAGTACTATGCTCAGTTACTAAAAAAGAAATTCATGGTTTTGTTTTAATACGTGTGACATTAGTTTGGGCTTGTGACTCTTATTCAATATTTTAAGATAGTCGTTTAATTGGTTTCCTTTTTGACTTATAATGATTAATAATGTTTATTATTATTGATGCACAACTATTATGTAGTATCCTCTGAAGGTATGGTTGTTTTATGTAAATTATATATATGTATGATATCTAGATTTCTCTCTCTCTCTCTCTCTCTCTCTCTCTCTCTCTCTCTCTCTCTCTCTCTCTCTCTCTCTCTCTCTCTTTATATATACATATATATATACATATATATATATATATATATATATATATATATATATATATATATATATATATATATATATATGAGTGTTTGTGTGTATATGTATGTGTATGTGTGTATATATGTCTATGTATATATATGTATATATATTTATATATATATATATATATATACACACAGATATGTATTTATATGTATACATGTATGTATATATATATATATATATATATATATATATATATATATATGTTTGTGTGTATATATATATACAGACAGACAGACAAAGTGCTGGGAATTTGTGGTATTGGACCTTTGCCTACAGAATCATGATTCACTTTTAATTGGCTTTAGTTATCCTCCACTGGATATGTTATACTGCGTCGGTACATCCATCATATTTGCGACGCAAAATGCTGAATAAATCGTATGGATTTTGTCACTAAGCATTCATCATTCACAGCTGCTCCAAATAACGCCATCATCAAGACACTGGCCTGCAAGCCACGCCCACCTATAGAAAGGTCATAGGAAAGGTCACAGGACATTTCAGGCCCACGCTTTCCTTGGGAGCGAAAGGGCAAGTTCAGATCGTGCATTTTTCAACAATAGTCAATTCTTTTTAGTGAGGCAGATTTGCACCGACTCGCAGGGGTGCCCCTTTTCGCTCGGTAAAGTTTCCTGATCGCTGATTGGTTGGACAAGATAATTCTAACCAATCGGATAGCAGGAAACTTCTCCGAGCTAAAAGGGTTCCGCTGCGAGTCAGTACAAATGCGCCTCATTAGAAAAGAATTGAGTATAGTGTAATAGTCCGGCGATTTCATCCTTAGTTCATTTCGGTAATAATATCGTAAGCCAGGTCACGAAAAAGGTCAAGTCAGTCAGGCGATCAGAGCAGTGGAAGGTCAAAGTGCCATATTCATTGGTATTTAAAGTGGCTTTCCAGTACCAGCCACACCCTAAGCATTGCGGTGAATATGATCCTGATATATCGTTGTCGTTTGGATATTATTTTGATAATCGTTTCTATTTTTTAAGAGGTATTTGCTCTCACATGGTAGGATTGTTTGGTATTGTTTTAATGAAGTATTCTGTGTGTGTGGGGGGGGGGGGCTAATACAGCAACAACAACAAATACAGCCTTTTCTAGTCCACTGCAGGATAAAGGTCTCAGACATGTTCTTAATCATGTGTGAGGTTTGGTCATTTTCATCCAATTGCTGGGCAATTTAGATTGGTGATTGTAGCAGACTTTAGTCAGATCACTTACAGCAAACCAACCTAGTATGGTTGGCCCTGACTATAGTCCATTTCTTTTAGCGATGCATATTTGCACCGACTCGCAACGGTGCCCTTTTAGCTCAGAAAAGTTTCCTGATCGCTGATTGGTTGGACAAGATAATTCTAACCAATCAGCGATCAGGAAACTTTTCCGAGCTAAAAGGGCACCGCCGAGAGTCGGTCCAAATATGCATCGCTAAAAGAAATGGAGTATAGTATAGTTTTGCTAATCATGGTGATACACAAACCCTTTCACCACGTGAATGTATCCCCTCTCAGAAAATGGTAGGCTAACAGATGTTCATTAAAAGTGTGATTGTGTTATACTTGTTGAAAAGGAAACCAAACGTAATTTTTGTTCAAAGTAACAAGTTAACTAAGGCATGAGTTATGTATCTGATATTCAGTTGTTTATATTATTCAGTGAATAATCTTGAAAACTGCCCTGTTTCCTTGTAGATTAGACAGACTTATAATATTACTACATTCTTAGTATTGTTAGTAACAAGAACTAACTACGAAGTAGTTGGTAAAATTGTAAATAAGCTTCTTTCATTATATATATATATACATATATATATATATATATATATATATATATATATATATATATATATATATATAATATATATATATATATATATATATATATATATATATATATATTGTATTATATATATAGTAATCAGTGAAACTTGTTGATGGTAAAAGTGTAATGCTATAGGCTATAATAATAGTACAATGTAAATTCAGTTTGAGATCCATTTTTTTTTTTACTCATCAACGATTGTACAAAATATATTGCATTCATGTATTGGTAATTTGTACAAGTGTTATTTAGTAAATTATTGTATGGTTGTGGTCAATAAAATATCTATATCTATCTATCTATCTATATATCTGTCTATCTCTATCTATCTATCTATCTATATTATTTATTTATATCTATCTATCTCTATATATCTATCTCTATATTAATGTTAATGCGTACCTTTTCGGTATTCTAAGGCATTGTTTCCTTGCTCTTTTATTTCTGAGATTCATACAACCTCCCCTCTTTTTGTGGTCCTTCTATTGTATACTTCACGATTGAAAATTGCTATTTGAGTCTCCTAATCCCAACCCTCCACTCCCCATTCTTCCATCTGTTGTCTCGTCTGCCATCAATTGAAAGAGAATCCGCCTGAAAATGGAAATGATTACTTAGTTGTATTGCAGAGAGGGTTTTACGTGCAACGTGGCGACTTTATGAATGGAATCGAATCATTCATTGATTTTCTACTACAAATCCAGTATCGTTCGCTTTCATGTCTTCTAGATTATGGATATCTATTTCAGTGTATCTCATCGTACGCGAATTAGTCCGGACTCATTCAAAGCTATTGGAAGAACCTAGTTAATGTCAATGCCCATTTCAATGACATTGATACAGGATTTGAGTATAGCTCGGTCTGGCATATTATATTTAATTTCTAAGTCAGTTGTATCACTATTGTGTTCAGTGCTGATTTTATTTGAACTTTCTCAGTGGGCTTTATAATAATTTCTAAATAAGATTACATCGCGTAAGCTATTTGATAAAATTTATACTTAGTAGCTTAGAGAATCATATGCCAAGATATTTACCGATTATTTTTAATGTGTAAGAGACATACAATTATATGTTAAAAATATAGGCCCTTTAAACTTGGCCAAGTTCAAGAGTTCATCAAAGTTCATCCATTCATGAGCGGCCTTTAAACCTTTAAGGCTTTGGGTTCACACACAGCACAGTGAAACATTTACTTAATTTGGTTATGGCCATACTGGTATCGAAAATCTGGCCACTGTCCTTATAACTTTATCTAATAAATAGATAGTTAGATATATAGATGAAGAGGTCGTTCACATTTTACCAATTACTGTAGATAATTCTTGTATTATTAATATTGGTCACAAGTAGCTCAAGAACAGGCTGTGAAAACCTGGTTGATCTACTTTCGTGTTAGAGAGAGAGAGAGAGAGAGAGAGAGAGAGAGAGAGAGAGAGAGATACACATATTGCCAATTACTGTAAATAATTCTTTTATTATTTACATTAGTCACATATACCTTCTGTTAGTGATAATAATATAGAATTGTGACAATAAAAAATAAACATCTAAATGAGTTGCGTGGCTTAAAACAACACGATAAACAGGTTTAAGTACAGAAGCTCTTATGACTCGTCAGTATTAGAGCATCCAATGGAAAGTGAACTTGGTCCTAGAAAGAGTAGACTCGTGTCTACAGACGTAGATAAGATGTGTTGTTGTTGAGAGGAGTGTAGGCCTATAGGATTCTAGGAAATATAGGCTGTCCAGTACGATTTGCGTGCGTAGGCCTCTTGAAGATTGCGTAGATGACCGATGCTGTGTATCTAGTTGTTTAAATTTTTTATAATTCGGCCGTGTTATTTTGGGAAAAGATAGGACTGAATCACACACACACACACACACTTCCTCGTGGTGTAAGAGGACCCTGAACGACAGCTATAGTAATGACCTAAGAAAATAAACAAAGACCCCCCGGAGAGAGAGAGAGAGAGAGAGAGAGAGAGAGAGAGAGAGAGAGAGAGAGAGAGAGAGAGAGAGAGAGAGAGAGAGAGAGGCAGTTATACACATGGTCTTCTCTAGGGGGTTTTCTTATTAGCTAACAGACGCCGGTGAGAGAGAGAGAGAGAGAGAGAGAGGAGGCAGTTAAACACATGGTCTTCTCTAGGGGGTTTTCTTATTAGCTAACAGACGCCGTTAGTAGAGAGAGAGAGAGAGAGAGAGAGAGAGAGAGAGGAAAAATTGGGTGATGGCGGACTACGGGATGTAGACAAAGGAAAAGTATTATGGGGGCTAAGTGAATATAAGAAACTTTTGTTTTCTCTCTTTGATAATTTTCCATTCATTATACTATTCAATTCCTTATGCTAATATTAGAAATTAAAGTGTAAGAGAGATTACTCGAGGGCCATATGTGGATAAGATCATGATGAGAGGTAGCTGGAGATGGTTTGGTCATGCTCTTCGTACTCCCCAAGAGAGATTAGTTCACCAAACTTTCAACTGAGCTCCAAAAGAACCAGACCTACATGGCTGAGGACTATGAAGCGTGAAGTAGGAGATGACGAATGGAGAAATATTGATTTAAAAGCTCAAGATAGAGATGACTGGCTAAATCTAACTGAGGCTCTTTGCGTCAATGGGCGTAGAAGGAGATGGTGTATATGATAACGTAACATGTGGATTTGAAGCAAAGGGAATGAATTCTTTACCACTTTAGGAATGTATTAGAGTCTTTAGGGGAGGGTAGTACCACCAGTCCACCTCACGCGGTGCTCTGTAGGCATTACGTAAGAGCTATTGCAATTTGCAGCCTTATTTCATCCTTTAGCTGCACTTGCTATATATCCATCTATTGAACTCTGTTCTTGCTTCCTTTCTTCCATTATTCTTCATTTCGTCTTTCAAGTCATCTTGCCTTTTCTTCCATTTTGCTAACATACTAACTCCAGTAAAGTTCTTTACTTTCTTATATATATATATATATATATATATATATATATATATATATATATAATATATATATATATATATATATAATATATATATACATATAAAATTTATATATATATATATTATATATATATATATATAATATATATATATATAATATATATATACATATAACATTTATATATATATATATATACATATAAAATTTATATATATATATATATATATATATATATATATATATATATATATATATATATACATGTGTTTCTGTGTGTTTGTGTAATGTATGTAATGTAAAGTGTAAGTATGAATACACGCATGCACGTGAATGTACAAACTAATTTTTCTTTTCTTTCTTTCAGGTATGTTTTGATGGACTGAACCGTTTTATTGACTTCTGATAGGTAAAGTGTAAAAATTAGAGTTTCCTTCCTTCCTGTATATTTCACAATTTGTTCTCTCTCATCAAGGCTTTGTCATACGGACCAATTTTTCAATATTGGAGTCTTAAGATTTTCCTGTTGGCCCTCGGGAAAATCATTTGTTACGGTAAACGGACATTTTTTCTAAGTTCTGGAAACTGTCAATACTATACACACGCATATATATATATATATATATATATATATGTATATATATATGTATATATATATATACACACACACACACACACATATATATATATATATATATATATATATATATATATATATATATATATATATATATATATATATATATATATATTTACTGTAATATTAATCTTCTTATTTATGGTAGCCATTTCATATTAAAGGATATTTCCTTCGGTTTTTGACTGTATGACAATTTTTATTATATATATATATATATTACTGACTTTTGACAATATAGGCAGCTCAGTATATAATGATTTAACTTAAACTAAAAGGAAACCTTTTCGTATTCAATCCTTTGTTACTTACGTGCTATTATAGTTTCAACTCTGGTTGAAACACCTGTATAAAGCTTATTGCTCTTTTTGTTATTTTACACTTTGAAAGATGCTCCATCAATATTGTGGCTGGCACGAAATATTCTTCTTCTTCTTCTTCTTCTTCTTCTTCTTCTTCTTCTTCTTCTTCTTCTTTTTTTTTTTTTTTTTTTTTAAGTAGTGTCACAGATGTCGTCCGTTTTTATTTTAGGCTTGGCACTCGGTTCGAACATGTTTGGATAGGATTATGTAACATTTGTCATTTGACTGTGCCATGCCAAGAGGCTCGCGTTAGAATTGCGCGTTTTACAAGTCGGGTGTGGCAGGCCAAAGATCTGTGTGTAACCTGTTGAGAGAGAGAGAGAGAGAGAGAGAGAGAGAGAGAGAGAGAGAGAGAGAGAGAGAGAGAGAGATTTCTTACTGCCGTCAGTTGAAAGTCTCTCTGTTGGATGATTTTCAAGAAAGTTAAATTTATGAATATATGATTCATCGGTTTACGTGTATGAAAGCATAACATTGAAAATTACTTAATTACTTAATTATTCCTTTTAAAATTGATTTCTAGGTACTCATTATCTGGCAGTGTGTTGGAATTCCAAGTCATTTTTGTCTAGTCAATCTACCCTATATAACAAAGAACAAGTTTCTCGGGTATGAGGGAGAGGGAGTACTCTTACCCTGGTGACAGGTGATACGTGTGTTTGCATACCTATCTAAATATTTAAGTCATTTTGACGGGTCGCTTACACTAGTTCTACAGCATAATAATTTCAACATGGTTCTGTCACAGCCGTGTGGAGTATAGTGTACGAATTTGGAACAATGATAAAAAAGAAATACTATAGGATGTAATTTCAAGAATAAGTCTCACAAGTGGAAATGGTTTCTTTTATTTCGCATTATGGCAAAAGCTTTTCTCGAAACGGGTAAAATTACTTGGCTTTTCTGCTGAAAATATCAAAACAGTTTATCCCAATTATACCGTTTTCTTAGTTGGAGGGTTTGAAATAAATACCTAAGAATTATGACTGCTATATTTATTTTCACAGCTGTTTTATACTAAAAAAAAAAAAAAAAAAAAAAAAACCTTCAAGAGGTTTCAATACTAATGCGTTGATCCCATGTTCATAACTTACTTTATTGAGATTTTTCATATAAGGAAAACCCATGTTTCCCTGGCTGCTATAGGCTTTGTATTTGTATGAAAAATTAGTGAAATATATACATTTAATACTAGTCTTCTCTGACCTCCAACATATCAAGTAATAGATTTGGTCTGTTAATTAAAATTTTTGCAATTTTAGTAACATTTCTTCTTCACTAAAGGGGTTAACTACGACAAGGGTTAACTACTGCACTGTAATTGTTGAGCGACTATTTTCATCTTGGTTAGGGTATAAAGACGCTTTTAGTTATGGTAAGCCGTTCTTTTAGGAGAAGGGCACTTCAAAATCAAACCATTGTTCCCTAATCCTTGATAGTGCCATAGCCTCTATATCACATTTTTCCACTGTCTTGGGTAGAGTTCTTATACTTGAGGGTACACTCAGGCACACTATTCTATTTTATTTCTCTTCCTCTAGTTTTTGAAGGTTTTTTAGTTTACGTTTATGAAATAATTATTTTAATGTTACTGTTCTTGAAATATATTTGGTTGTTCATTACCTCTTTTGTAGTTTGTTTATATCCTAGTTTTCTTTCCCCACTAGGCTATTTTCCCAGTTGAAGCCCTTGGGCTTATAGCATCCTGCTTTTTCAACTAGGATTGTAGCTTGGATGATGATAATAACAACAACAACAACAACAACAACAACAACGCGTCCCCTGTACATCTGATCTTTCGAACAGAGAAGACAAGCAAAGTTGTCTATGCTCTGTACATGCATATATTGACGCTGTTTGCGGATAGGCACTTTGAACATGCATGGACGATGGAGATTAACTTCCTTGGTTCGGACAGGGCTTGGGAATAGCAACCTCATTTCATTAATAATTGCTTTAAAACCGGAAGGGCAACGGTTTCAGGCACCCAACCCTTTTGGAGAAAAGGCCGTATGGTAAAGATAAAGTTAAATTTCGTGTTTGTTGTTTATGTAATATTCTTGACAGGTTTAAAGGCCCCTCCTGAATAGCTGGGACAAGGGACAGTGACATTGCCCCAGCAAGCAGGAAATGACACACAGACTGACCATATATACTGTACATATGCCTAGCGTCCAAGCCCCTCTCCACCCAAGCTAGGACCTGTGATGGCCAGGTAATGGTTGCTGATGACTCAGCAGGTAGACCTATAGGCTCCCCCAAACTCCCCATCCATACCTGACAAGGATGGTGAGGTTACAGTGACCGAAGGCACTTAATATAAATTAGACTATTATTATAATAATTTATTATTATTATTATTATTATTATTATTATTGTAAGCTAAGCTACATTCCTAGCTGGAAAAGCAGGATACTATAATCCCAAGGGGCCCAACTGGGAAAAATAGCCCAGTGAGGAAAGGAGATTAATAGATTGTAGATGTATGAACAGTATGTATAGAGGTACTGAGCTGGTAGAAGGTAAATGCATATTGTAAAATGTGGCTGAGATTATCTATATTTTCCTAGAATAGAAATGAGTTTTACATTACTGGTATATAAAGTCTTATTACATTGGTAAATGAAACTATAAAACGTTTAACATTATTTTTTGCATTCATCTAAACACTAAAGTTTTGATTAAATTTTATGAAGGCTTATGTGATGTCATTTATGAAAATTGCAAAATATTAGTAACGTTATTTTTAGAATTATATTAGTTTTATGATGTATTGAACGAAAATAAAGTTTATCTTTTTATCATTTAAAGTGATACTGTGGAAATTTTGCAGTAAATAAATGATAATGTCAATATACTAATTACGTGCGAACCAGTTGTTCACTTAATATTTATCATAAAGGATAACTGTAATCTCGACTAACAAAGTTATAAACATTTACTCCCATACTTCAAACGTACACAATACCTGCAATAATGTTCCCTCTTAATTGACGCTTGACTACAGTATATTGAACTTGTCCACACACACACACACACACACACACACACACACACACCGTATTACATTGTTTCATCACCGGATGTGCGCTGGCTGGACTGATAAGGCACACAACGGCCGAGGTGATGACACCAAAAGCTAAATGTTTTTTCTTTCAACTCCCTTGATCATAGCGGCACTTCGCTTTAACGGGATGCTTTGAATAACCAGCACTGTCAGGTCTCGTGCTTCACTATTACTACATATTCTCTTATTATTACCTCCTCCAACGAAGTTAGTAGGAGGTTATATTTTCGCCCCTGTTTTTGTTTGTTTGTGTGTGTCTGTGAACAGCTTCCTAGCCGCAATTTGAATCGTGGATTAATGAAACTTGCTGGAATTAACTAATATGTAAAAAGCTGGAAATTATAAAATTTTGGAATGTAAAGGTCAAAGGTCAAGTTCACAGTTAAGCAACATGTCCAATTCACGTAATCAGCCATAAGTTTGGACATCGTTGTCATAAAGACTTCAAATGAGTGTAGGAGAATCCACGACAACGACAATTACTACATGTTAAGGTCAAAGATCAAGGTCAAGATCGAGCAAAAGTTGAAATAAGCTGTCGCGGTGGAGGTCTGCCCTCTACTGAGTGCCCCTCTAGTTATTATTATTATTATTATTATTATTATTATTATTGTTATTACTATTATTATTATTGTTATTACTAGCTAAGCTATAACCATAATTGGAAAAGCGAGACGCTATAAACTCAAGGGCTCCAACAGGGAAAAATAGCCCAGTGAGGAAAGGAAAAAAGGAATTAATTTGTGGAAAGGATACGAGGGAATATATAAACTATAAGAGAAGTAATAAACAATAAAGATGTATTTTGAGAAGAGTAACAGCATTAGAAAATGTAATAATAATAATTTAGTAATGATAATAGTGATGATGGTTATGTAGTTTTTAAAGAGTAGATGTAAAACGCAATATACGATTGATTAGCAAATTGAAGGATTTACAGATGAATAGCTCTTCTAGACTGGTCAGTTCCGACGTAGTTCAATTGAAGCCACATGTGATTTCTAAGGCTCGCGATGTTCAAAACACAATTACCTTAATGTTTTTCTTTTATTGAAGATTGGGTAGATGCTCTCTCTCTCTCTCTCTCTCTCTCTCTCTCTCTCTCTCTCTCTCTCTCTCTCTCTCTCTCTCTCTTTTTCCACTGTTGTGATTTGTATTACGTTATATAAGTAACAATTGCGTAAATTCCTGAAATTTGCGAATTATTTAAACATGCTTTTTGGTTAACTCTGGTTACGAGTTAGGTATGGTCTTGTGTCAACATCATGTTTTTGTAACATCTGAGGGGAAAGGGGGGGAGGTGAAAGATGGGAGAGTTGCTTATTCGGGATTTTGGGGTATAAGATGACTTGCCAAGTAGTATTATTATTATTACTTGCTAGGCTACAACCCTAGTTGGAAAAGCAGGATGCTATAAGCCCAGGTGCTCCAACAGGGAAAATAGCTCAGTGAGGAAAGGGAACAAGGAAAAATTAAATATTTTAAGACGAGCACCAACATTAAAATAAATATCACTTTATAAACTATAGAAACCTTAAAAAACATGAGGAAGAGATATAAGATAAAAGATAGAAAAGTGTGCCCGAGTGCACCCTCAAGCAAGAGAACTCTAACCCAAGACAGTGGAAGACCATGGTACAGAGGCTATGGCACTACCCAAGATTAGAGAACAATGGTTTGATTTTGGAGTGTCCTTCTCCTAGAAGAACTGCTTACCATAGCTAAAGAGTCTCTTCTACCCTTACAAAGAGGAAAGTGGCCACTGAACAATTACAGTGCAGTAAGAAGAATTGTAGATGTAAATTAGTTCACATAATTAAAGATATTATTATTATTATTATTAATATTATTATTATTATTATTATTATTATTATTATTATTATTACTAGCTAAGCTACACCCCTAGTTTGAAATGCAGGAGGATAGAAGCCCAAGGGCTCTCCAACTGTGAAAAATAGCACAGGGAGGAAAGGAGATAAGGAAATAAACTACGAGAAGTAATGAGCGATTAAAAAAGAATATTTTAAGAACAGCAGCAGCGTTAAGATGAATCATTCATATATAAACTTTAAAAACTTCAAAATAACAAGAATAAGAGAAACAAGATAGAATAGTGTATACGTATGTACCCTAAAAATACTCTTTTATATATATATACATATATATTTATATATAATATATATATATATATATAATATATATATATATATATATATATATATAGAGAGAGAGAGAGAGAGAGAGAGAGAGAGAGAGAGAGAGAGAGAGAGAGAGAGAGAGAGAGAGACATGTATATATATATATATATATATATATTTATATTTTATATATATATATATATATATATATATATATATATATATATATATATATATATAAGTTATACAGTATATGATGGCGATACTTTTGCTGGAGTATTAACAATGATATCCTCATTTATCTGAAGTTATGTCTGCAATAGATTCCGGAAATTGTAGTTTAATCTTGGGTAAAGGAGAACCGTTTGAATTTCATTCATATAAATTGTTCCATAGATGCATTATAATTTTTATTTTGCGTCTTCGCTGATGGAGTTTCCAATTGATTATTTTCATGGTGAAATTTTTTCTGAAAGTGAGGTGAAAAAAAAGATTGGTCTTTTAACAGTAATAGTAATAAAATTATATTAGCCATTCTTCTGTGTAACTACAATAGTACTTATTCTATTTAGGCTTTATATTATATATATTTATATATATATATATATATATATATATATATATATATATATATATATATATATATATATATGTGTGTGTGTGTGTGTGCGTGCGTGCGTGTAGATAGACTGCTCTTGTGTTGAATATACTCAATGCATTAGTTTAAATTCCAGATGAATTACTCACAGCTAAATGGGAGTGGGCAAGGATATATGTGTGTGTATACACACACACACACACACATATATATATATATATATATATATATATATATATATATATATATGTGTGTGTGTGTGTGTGTGTGTATGCACACATCGTTATCCTGTTATCTTTGGATAGCTGATAACGTCTTTTCATTAACACCATTTTTATCCACTGGCACTCATCCCCTGTGGCCTCCGCAAGACCAGATTATATCTTCGCTACGCAGCAGTACCCTTTGGTGGCGAGACGCAATTACGCAGGCGTATCCTTTCTGTTTGTTTATATTCCCGTTCCTTCGGTGCTGTATCATCCATCGAGTGGCGATTATTAATGGAGGTGGCCCTTTATATATATATATATATATATATATATATATATATATATATATATATATATATATATATATATATATATATATATACATATATTTATATATATATATATATATATATATATATATATATATATATATATATATATATATATATATATCCAGACACTTGATCTTTATTATATAATGAGTATGGTCTTTCTCGTGGTGTTACTTCCTTGACATTATTATTATTATTATTATTATTGTTGTTGTTGTCGTTGTTGTTGTTATTATTTGCTAAGCCACAACCGTAGTTGGAAAAGCAGGATGCTATAAGCCCAGGGGCCCCAATAGGGAAAATAGCACAGTGAGGAAAGGAAACAAGGAAAAAATAATATTTTAAGAACAATAACATCATTAAAATAAATATTTCCTATATAAACTCTAAAATATTGAACACAACAAGAGGAAGAGAAATTAGACAGAATAGTGTGCCTGAGGGAGCCCTCAAGCAGGAGAACTCTAACCCAAGACAGTGGAAGACCATGGTGCAGAGGCTATGGCACTACTCAAGACTAGAGAACAATGGTTTGATTTTGGAGTGTCGTCCTCCAAAGCTAAAGAGAGGCATACTGACAGATAGCGTATTGTCCTGCTGTTCACCTGATGAA
>NC_090725.1:301065904-301075904 GCF_036898095.1 Palaemon carinicauda | reverse complement strand
TTGAAGTATTTGTAATTCATGAAAGAATATAATTGGCGTTAGTGGGATAGCGTCAACCTTTGGGAAATATATTAATGATTATTATTATTATTATTATTATTATTATTATTATTATTGTTACTACTATTATTATTAATATTAATATTACTTGCTAAGCTACAACCATAGTTGGAAAAGCAGGATGCTATAAGCCCAGTGGCCCCAACAGGGAAAATAGCCCAGTGAGGAAAGGAAACAAGGAAATTTGTAATATTTTAGAACAATAACTTTAAAAAACTATTTTGCCTTTATAAACTAAAAACTTTATCAACACAAGAGGAAGAGAAATTAGACAGAATAGTGTACCCGAGTGTACCCTTGAGCAAGAGAACTCATCATCATCATCATCATCATCGAAGGATTATTATTGATAGAGGCACATTTCTTTGGAGTCCACCAAGCTTTCACGAACCGTAATTTGATGCATATTATGTCCGGGTTCAGTACGTGATTTGTAATTCAGCTTTGAGATAAAAAGGAAATGATCTTTGGAGAGGCAAGACTCGATCTCAACTCGAGTCATCCTCAAGGGATTATGGTGAATTTTTCTTTCTTATAGTTTGTGTCTTTTGTCGACCTGAGGGTCGAATGCTCGTGTGTGTTTGGAGAACACTGTGTGGAAACTTTTCTATTTTTCTTAATTCTTTTCTTATTAAGAGATTGCTTTCGTAAATTTACACACACAATATATATATATATATATATATATATATATATATATATATATATATATATATATATTATATATATATATATATATATATATATATATATATATATATATGTGTGTGTGTTTATATATATTATATATATATATATATATATATGTTTATATATATTATATATATATATGTTTATATATATGTATATATATATATATATATATATATATATATATATATATATATAATGTGTGTGAGTGTTGTGTATGTATGTATGTATGTATGTATGTATATATACATACATACATACATACAGATGTATTGTAGCCGCAAAATGAAAACTGAAAAGACTTTCAAATCAAGTCTTTTCATTTTCCCTTTCGTGGTTATAATACATTTTGTACTCCTCACGTGTCAGCTTTCGGGATTTCTACAGAGAGAGAGAGAGAGAGAGAGAGAGAGAGAGAGAGAGAGAGAGAGAGAGAGAGAGAGAGAGAGAGAGAATGATGCGTATGTAAATGTGGTATTTGGATTAATTACTGACCAGTTAATTTCCGAGATTATTCTAGAAAATTGAATTACCACAATATCTTCAGACGCTACGACAGTTATATACTCCTCTGTCCTCGTACACCTGACACTGAGATCACAAAAAAAAAAAAAAAAAAAAAAATTCTTTCAAAGAATTAACACCGCACTGAAATTGTTCAGTGTCCACTTTGCTCTTGGTAAGGGTAGAAGAGACTCTTTAGCTATGGTAAGCAGCTCATATAGGAGAAGGAAACTCCAAAATCAAACCATTGTTCTCTGGTCTTGGGTAGAGCCATAGCCTCTGTACGTTGGTCTTCCGCTCTCTTGGATTAGAGTTCTCTTGCTTAAGGGGAAACCCGGGCACACTATTCTATCTTATTTATCTTCCTCTTGTTTTCTTAAAGTTTTTATAGTTTATATTGGAAATATTTATTTTAATGTTATTGCTCTTCTTAAAATATTCTATTTTTCCTTGTTTCCTTTCCTCAGTGGGCCATTTTCTTGTTGGAGCCCCTGGGCTTATAGCATCCTGCTTTTCCAACTGGGGTTGTTGATTAGCAAGTAATAATAATGATAATAATAATATTAATAATAATAATCATAATCATAATCATAATTTAAGGATAATCATAACAACAACAACAATAATAATAATAATAATAATAACAATAATAATAACAATAATATTAATAATAAAAATAATAATAATAATAATAATAATAATCATAATAATAATCATAATGATAATAATAGTAATAACTAATAATAATAATAATAATAATAGTAATAATAATAAAGGAGCATGAGTTGGTTTAAGCCAGATTTTAAGTAATTAGTTTTCTTCCTCTTACTAAAAATGCAAACAAATTTCCTGTTATTCAAATCCGTCAGCCGCCATGAAGTAACTAATACATTTAAATGAATAAATATTCTTTTTAAGTGTATGTTTTTAACGAAATGATTGGCATAGTAATGCTCTGTCTATTGGGAAAGGTTTTTATTAAATATAATGGTGGATTATTAACCAGAATTTTTACTTTTATAAGATGTGCTAATATTATACGAAAATTTTTATATGTACATGTACAAAATGGTCAAACTTTGCAATCGTTTGGAGTTCAAGTTGTTCTTATTATTATTATTATTATTATTATTATTATTATTATTGTTGTTGTTGTTGTTGTTGTTGTTGATAGGGTTGCTATTATTATTATTACTACTACTACTACTACTACTACTACTACTACTACTACTACTACTACTACTACTACTACTAATTAAGCTACAACCCTAGTTGGAAAACCAGGATGCTATAAGCCCAAGGGCTCCAACAGGGAAAAATAGCCTACCGAGGAATGCAAATAAGGAAATAAATGAACGATATGAGAAATAATGAACAATTATAATAAAATATTTTGTAAACAGTATCATCAAAACAGACATTTCCTATATAAATTATAAAAAGACTTATGTCAGCCTGTTCTACATAAAAACATTTGCCGCAAGTTTGAACTTATGAAATAACTGAATTTCAGTGGTTTGATCTCTTCATGTGTAGCAGCATCGCCAACAAGTTTAATACTGCCAGGCTGATGTTTTTCAACCCTTGCATAAAGAACCGAAATGTTCACAAAATGTTATAATACACGCTTTTGTTCACACTGTGTGTTTACTTGTGTGCACTTGCGCTTGTGCCAATGTGTGTGTTTTATGAATAAGTATATGGTTTTAATCATTTAAACATCATGTTTGTTTTCCCTGGGGGATTTCGTTGGCATTTTATTGTAATAAGTTTTGGTTTTTTATTTATGAAACGAGCATTAAATGTCATTTACTACTTTTGGAACCTCATGACAATACAGTACCCGCAGGTAAAAGAAGTGCCAAACGAAGCTTTAAAAAGATTGACATTTTATTGTAATGATTTTAGTTTGTTCATTTATGAAACGAGCATTAAAATGTCTTTTACTACTCTTGGAAGCTCATAACAATACAGTAACCTCAGGTAAAAACAAGTGCTAAACGAAGATCAGTCTTAAAAAGAATTAAAATAACTGAATTACTCAGGAATAAATAAATATAAGCACTTGAATTTTATATACTGTAAATTATAACTGTGAAGCATGGAAATTTTTTGGTATTATTGTTTTGGAAACTCCAAAATCAAACCATTGTTCTCTGGTCTTGGGTAGAGCCATAGCCTCTGTACCTTGGTCTTCCACTGTCTTGGATTAGAGCTCTCTTGCTTGAGGGGAAACCCGGGCACATTATTCTATCTTATTTATCTTCCTTTTGTATTCTTAAAGTTTTTATAGTTTATATTGGAAATATTTATTTTAATGTTATTGCTCCTCTTAAAATATTTTATTTTTCCATGTATCCTTTCCTTCCATTTTCTTGTTGGAGCCCCTGGGCTTATAGCATCCTGCTTTTCCAACTGGGGTTGTTGATTAGCAAGTAATAATAATAATAATAATAATAATAATAATAATAATAATGATCATAAGGATAATCACAACAACAACAATAATAATAATAATAATAATCATAATCATAATCATAAGGATAATCATAACAACAACAACAACAATAATAATAATGATAATAATAATAATAATAAAGGAGCATGAGTTGGTTTAAGCCAGATTTTAAGTAATTAGTTCTCTTCCTCTTCCTAAAAAGGCAAACAAATTCCTGTTATTCAAATTCGTCAGCCGCCATGAAGTAAATAATACATTTAAATGAATAAATATACATTTTAAGTGTATTTTTTTAGCGAAATGATTGGCATAGTAATGCTCTGTCTATTGGGAAAGGTTTTTATTAAATATAATGATGGATTATTAACCAGAATTTTTACTTTTATAAGTTGTGCTATTTACGAAAAATTTTATATGTACATAACATGTACAAAATGGTCAAACTTTGCAATCGTTTGGTGTTCAAGTTGTTGTTGTTATTATTATTATTATTATTATTATTATTATTATTATTATTATTATTAAAAAGGTTACTATTATTATTATTATTATTGTTATTATTATTATTATTATTATTACTACTACTACTACTACTACTACTACTACTACTACTACTTCTACTACTACTACTACTACTACTACTACTACTACTACTACTTCTACTACTACTACTACTACTACTACTACTACTAATAATACTAATTAAGCTACAACCCTACTTGGAAATCCAGGATGCTATAAGCCCAAGGGCTCCAACAGGGAAAAATAGCCTACTGAGGAATGCTAATAAGGAAATAAATAAACGATATGAGAAATAATGAACAATTATAATAAAATATTTTGTAAACAGTATCATCAAAACAGACATTTCATATATAAACTATAAAAAGACTTATGTCAGCCTGTTCCACATAAAAACATTTGCCGCAAGTTTGAACTTTTGAAATAACTGAATTTCAGTGGTTTTGATCTCTTCATGTGTAGCAGCATTGTCAACAAGTTTAATACTGCCAGGCTGATGTTTTTCAACCCTTGCATAAAGAACCGAAATGTTCACAAAATGTTATACTTCACGTTTTTGCACACACTGTGTGTTTGCTTGTGTGCTCTTGCTCTTGTGCCAATGTGTGTGTTTTATGGATAAGTATATGGTTTTAATCATGTGCCAATGTGTGTGTTTTATGAATAAGTATATGGTTTTAATCATGTGCCAATGTGTGTGTTTTATGAATAAGTATATGGTTTTAATCATGTGCCAATGTGTGTGTTTTATGAATAAGTATATGGTTTTAATCATTTAAACATCATGTTTGTTTTCCCTGGGGGATTTCGTTGGCATTTTATTGTAATAAGTTTTGGTTTTTTATTTATGAAACGAGCATTAAATGTCATTTACTACTTTTGGAACCTCATGACAATACAGTACCCGCAGGTAAAAGAAGTGCCAAACGAAGCTTTAAAAAGATTGACATTTTATTGTAATGATTTTAGTTTGTTCATTTATGAAACGAGCATTAAAATGTCTTTTACTACTCTTGGAAGCTCATAACAATAGCTGCAGGTAAAAATAAATGCCAAGCAAAGATCAGTCTAAAAAGAAATAAGATAACTGAATTACTCACGAATAAATAAATATAAGCACTTGAATTTTATATACTGTGAATAATAACTGAAGCATGGACATTTTATTTTATTATTGTTTTGGAAACTCCAAAATCAAACCATTGTTCTCTGGTCTTGGGTAGAGCCATAGCCTCTGTACCTTGGTCTTCCACTGTCTTGGATTAGAGCTCTCTTGCTTGAGGGGAAACCTGGGCACACTGAAAGTAAGAGGATCTTTTACTTGGAATACAAGGAATTCTGAATATGATGAATCATACATATACCAAGGCACTTTACCTTGGGGATTAGCTGACGTAAAACAAATGAAAAAAGGGACCTTTCCTTTCTACGCTCCTCCCAGCCTGATAAGGGACTCGACCGAGTTCGGCTGGTACTGCTAGGGTGCCACAGCTCACCCTCCCGTGTTATCCACCACAGATGAAGCTTCATAACGCTGAATTTGATAAATCATACGTTCAGTTGATCGTGGAATCCGCTTAGAGAGGCCAGATGAATGTACCAAAGGTTGCCAGCTTCTCTTTATTATTACTGGTTAAGGGAAAGTTTTATTTTAATTTATTGCTTAATTTTTCTTTAGAGTGAATTGTTTTTTTTTTCTCGAATGAACTTCAGTTCACATTGATTGATTTTGATTTTTAATGTGATTATTATTATTATTATTATTATTATGATTGATTTAGGAAGTTTAGTTCAAATCAATGGCAACCTCAGTTGCATTGATTTTGCATCAAAGAGAGTATTATTATTATTGTTATTTTTATTATTATCATTACTTGCTAGGCTACAACCTTAGTTGGAAAAGCAGGATGCAATAAGCCCAAGGTCTCCAACAGGGAAAATAGCCCATTAAGGAAAGAAAATAAGGAAACATAAATAGTTTGTCTATCATACAGATACGGTATAAGTTTTCTTATAACAAATACAAAATCCAGAAGGCAGATTGAAATTTATCAAATGAAACTGGAAACCTTGCCAGGGTTTAAACTTGAGCATGTAGTCATTGCCTTGGATGCTGCTGCTTTTTACCTTAGATTACCTTAAAACCGTAATCACCTTACAAATATCTTTACCATAAAAATTCCCTTGAAGCCATGTAAATTACCTAAAATTAAGGTAATTATAAACTTGAGCATGTAGCCATTACCTCAGATGCTGCTGCTTTTTACCTTAGATTACCTTAAAACCGTAATCTCCTTACTAATATCATTACCTTAAAAATTCCCTTGAAGCCACGCAAATTACCTAAAATTAAGGTAATTACCCTAATTAATGAATTTTCAGACCTTGCCAGGGTTTAAACTAGAGCATGTAGCCATTGCCTAAGATGCTGCAGCTTTTTACCCTAGATTACCTTAAAACCTTAATCACCTTACAGATATCATTACCTTAAAAATTTCCTTGATACCATGCAAATTCCCTAAAATTAAGGTATTTACCCTAATTAATGAATTTTCAGACCTTTCCAGGGTTTAAACTAGAGCATGTAGCCATTACCTTGGATGCTGCTGCTTTTTACCTTAGATTACCTTAAAACCATAATCACCTTACAAATATAATTACCTTAAAAATTCCCTAGAAACCATGCAAAATACCTAAAATTAAGGTAACTACCCTAATTAATGAAACTTGAAACCTTGCCAAGGTTTAAATTTGAGCATGTAGGCCTTACCTTAGATGCAGCTGCTTTTTACCCTAGATTACCTTAAAACCTTAATCACCTTACAAATATTACCTTAAAAATTACCTTGATACCATGCAGATTACCCAAAATTAAGGTAATAACCCTAAAAGTTTAAACCGTGGACCGTGCTGTTCGGCACGAAGCAAGCAAGAAAACTTCCCTCCTTAACGCCAGGGAATCTTTCTTATGGCAATTTACGCGTCGGACATGCGTGTGCGTGCACGTGGGTGAGTGCGTGCGTGTGCTTTTAGGTGAACTTCCTGAATCTACCGGAGTCAAGTGGACCGGGTCTCAGGTGACTGTGCTACCTCAAGAACCCAAGGGGAGAGAAAGAACGTGATCCTTCTCTTTATGCTGGTTGTTGCTGGCAAGTTGTTGCTGGTAGCTTGTTGCTGGCAGGAAGTTGCTGACAAGTTGAGCTGGCAGGTTGTTGCTGGTAAGTTAATGCTGGCAAGTTGTTGCTGGTAGGTTGTTGCTGGCAAGTTGAGCTGGTAGGTTGTTGCTGGCAAGTTGTTGCTGGTAGGTTGTTGCTGGCAAGTTGTTGCTGGCAAGTTGAGCTGGCAAGTTGTTGCTGGCAAGTTGAGCTGGCAGCTTGTTGCTGGTAGCTTGTTGCTGGCAAGTTGTTGCTGGTAGGTTGTTGCTGGCAAGTTGTTGCTGGCAAGTTGAGCTGGCAAGTTGTTGCTGGCAAGTTGAGCTGGTAGGTTGTTGCTGGCAGCTTGTTGCTGGTAGCTTGTTGCTGGCAAGTTGTTGCTGGCAGGTTGTTGCTGGCAAGTTGTTGCTGGCAGGTTGTTGCTGGCAAGTTGTTGCTGGTAGGTTGTTGCTGGTAGGTTGTTGCTGGCAAGTTGTTGCTGGCAGGTTGTTGCTGACAAGTTGAACTGGCAAGTTGTTGCTGACAAGTTGAGCTGGTAGGTTGTTGCTGGCAAGTTGGGGCTGGTAGGTTGTTGCTGGAAGGTTGGGGCTGGTAGGTTGTTGTTGGTAAGTTATTCCTGGCAGGTTGTTGCCGACAAGTTGAGCTGGCAAGTTGTTGCTGACAAGTTGAGCTGGTAGGTTGTTGCAGGAAGGTTGGGGCTGGTAGGTTGTTGCCGACAAGTTGAACTGGCAAGTTGTTGCTGACAAGTTGAGTTGGTAGGTTGTTACTGACAAGTTGAGCTGGCCGGTTGTTGCTGACAAGTTGAGCTGGCAGGTTGTTGCTGGTAGGTTGTTGCTGGCAGGTTATTGCTGAAAGGTTGTTGCTGGTAGGTTGTTGCTGGCAAGTTGAGCTGGTAGGTTGTTGCTGACAAGTTGAGCTGGCAAGTTGTTACTGACAAGTTGAGCTGGCAAGTTGTTACTGACAAGTTGAGCTGGCCGGTTGTTGCTGACAAGTTGAGCTGGCAGGTTGTTGCTGGTAGGTTGTTGCTGGCAGGTTATTGCTGAAAGGTTGTTGCTGGTAGGTTGTTGCTGGCAAGTTGAGCTGGTAGGTTGTTGCTGACAAGTTGAGCTGGCAAGTTGTTACTGACAAGTTGAGCTGGCAAGTTGTTACTGACAAGTTGAGCTGGTAGGTTGTTGCCGACAAGTTGAGCTGGCAAGTTGTTGCTGACAAGTTGAGCTGGTAGGTTGTTGCTGGCAAGTTGGGGCTGGTAGGTTGTTGCTGACAAGTTGAGCTGGCAAGTTGTTGCTGACAAGTTGAGCTGGTAGGTTGTTGCTGGCAAGTTGGGGCTGGTAGGTTGTTGCTGGCAAGTTGAGCTGGTAGGTTGTTGCTGACAAGTTGAGCTGGCAAGTTGTTGCTGACAAGTTGAGCTGGCAAGTTGTTACTGACAAGTTGAGCTGGTAGGTTGTTGCCGACAAGTTGAGCTGGCAAGTTGTTGCTGACAAGTTGAGCTGGTAGGTTGTTGCTGGCAAGTTGGGGCTGGTAGGTTGTTGCTGACAAGTTGAGCTGGCAGGTTGTTGCTGGTAGGTTGTTGTTGGCTGGTATCTTCTCCCAGTGAGGAGCCGTTTCCAAAGCAGAATTATCTCTTGATAAACTGAGGAATGCTTTGTTCGTTTAGGTACGAGAATAGCACTAGCATCCTCTCATTTATTATTATTATTATTATTATGACTTACTAGGCTACAACCCTAGTTGGAAAAGCAGGATGCTATATGCCCAGGGGCCCCGCCCCAACAGGGAAAGTAGCCCAGTGAGGAAAGGAAACAAGGAAAAATAAAATTATTTTAGAAGAGTAACATTAAAATGAATATATCCTATATAAACAATAAACGCTTTAACAAAACAAAAGGAGGAGAAACTAGATAGAATAGTGTGCCCGAGTGTACCCTCAAGCAAGAAAACTCTAACCCGCGAGAGTGGGAGTAGGTTATATTTTCGCCCTTGCTTGTTTGTGAACAACTTCCTGGTCACAATTTTACTCAGAGTAGTGAAACGTTCAGGGATTAAAGGTTAAAGGTCAAGGTCGAGAAATAAGCTTTCGTGGCGGAGGTCTGCACTCTGAGTGCTCTATTAGGTCAATGCTCTTCGTTTCATTTCTTGTCCATCTGAATCAGTGTCCACTCTCATGTCGAATAATTAGTTATTCACTCTTCTAGTTCTCCCAGATTTTGTTGTGAAGGTGTAAGGCTACTCATGAATGCATGAATGGTAGAGGGAAGGGACAGGGACATTGCCCTATCAATCAGGATAATGCCCTAGAGACTGACCATTTATACATATGATCAGCGCCCAAGCCCCCCTCTCCTCCCAAGCTAGGACCAATGATGGCCAGGCAATGGCTGCTTATAACTCAGCAGATAGACCTATAGGCTCGCCCAAACCGCCCCCCCCCCCCATTCTTAGCTCACAAGGATGGTGAGTTTCCAGAGACCAAAGAAACTAACGAGTGTGAGCGGGACTCGAACCTCAATCAGTCAGCGACGTTACCACATCGGCCACCACAACCCTGTCCGAGTAAATAAGTTCAAGTTCGAACCCCAATCTGACGTTCATCAGTCAGGGACGTTACCACATCGGC
>NC_090725.1:301053404-301060904 GCF_036898095.1 Palaemon carinicauda | reverse complement strand
TCAGGCAAAGTAATTCCACAGAAAAGTAATATCCAGAGCTTACTAACCCTCAGAAATAATATTTGTAATACGCTGAAAGATTCTCAGGCAAAGTAATTCCACAGAAAAGTAATATCCAGAGCTTACTAACCCTCAGAAATAATATTTGTAATACGCTGAAAGATTCTCAGGCAAAGTAATTCCACAGAAAAGTAATATCCAGAGCTTACTAACCCTCAGAAATAATATTTGTAATACGCTGAAAGATTCTCAGGCAAAGTAATTCCACAGAAAAGTAATATCCAGAGCTTACTAACCCTCAGAAATAATATTTGTAATACGCTGAAAGATTCTCAGGCAAAGTAATTCCACAGAAAAGTAATATCCAGAGCTTACTAACCCTCAGAAATAATATTTGTAATACGCTGAAAGATTCTCAGGCAAAGTAATTCCACAGAAAAGTAATATCCAGAGCTTACTAACCCTCAGAAATAATATTTGTAATACGCTGAAAGATTCTCAGGCAAAGTAATTCCACAGAAAAGTAATATCCAGAGCTTACTAACCCTCAGAAATAATATTTGTAATACGCTGAAAGATTCTCAGGCAAAGTAATTCCACAGAAAAGTAATATCCAGAGCTTACTAACCCTCAGAAATAATATTTGTAATACGCTGAAAGATTCTCAGGCAAAGTAATTCCACAGAAAAGTAATATCCAGAGCTTACTAACCCTCAGAAATAATATTTGTAATACGCTGAAAGATTCTCAGGCAAAGTAATTCCACAGAAAAGTAATATCCAGAGCTTACTAACCCTCAGAAATAATATTTGTAATACGCTGAAAGATTCTCAGGCAAAGTAATTCCACAGAAAAGTAATATCCAGAGCTTACTAACCCTCAGAAATAATATTTGTAATACGCTGAAAGATTCTCAGGCAAAGTAATTCCACAGAAAAGTAATATCCAGAGCTTACTAACCCTCAGAAATAATATTTGTAATACGCTGAAAGATTCTCAGGCAAAGTAATTCCACAGAAAAGTAATATCCAGAGCTTACTAACCCTCAGAAATAATATTTGTAATACGCTGAAAGATTCTCAGGCAAAGTAATTCCACAGAAAAGTAATATCCAGAGCTTACTAACCCTCAGAAATAATATTTGTAATACGCTGAAAGATTCTCAGGCAAAGTAATTCCACAGAAAAGTAATATCCAGAGCTTACTAACCCTCAGAAATAATATTTGTAATACGCTGAAAGATTCTCAGGCAAAGTAATTCCACAGAAAAATAATATCCAGAGCTTACTAACCCTCAGAATTAATATTTGTAATACGCTGAAAGATTCTTAGGCAAAGTAATTCCACAGTGAAAAGTAATAACCCTTTTACCCCCACCATAAGGTTAAATTTCAAGCACATTTTGCTATATATATATATATATATATATATATATATATATATATATATATAATATATATATATATATATATATTTAAATTGCTCTAACAGCCTTAATTTTTGTCATAGAGAGGTCAGGTTGGTCTCATTCTTTTGGAAAATGCCTGAAGTTTCTCATAAAGTTATCAAAAATATGTAAATAACAGTGTTTCGGAATTAATATTTGAAATTCTTCAATTGTTTGCCGTGAGGGTTCACTACGCAATGGATTTTTTTGAAAATGTTGGAGACAGGCTGAAAATATTTTCAAATGAACTGTTTATATCCATGATTTGCTAATAGTGTTGTTTAAACCTTGGTATGCGCCTAAAATGTATCGTAGGATGATTTTGGTGCTTGTTACACATATGAAGAAATCAATCAATTGTGTATAGTTACGCTGTACACCAGGGCTGGTTGTTTTAAGGTTAAACGGATACACAATATAGGGTAAATATGTACAGTTGATTTCAAAAGTGAGCTATACCACCCCTATGTAATAAAGAGTAAGTGCCTGATATATATATATATATATATATATATATATATATATATTATTATTATTATTATTATTATTATTATTAACTGCTAAGCTATAACCCTAGTTGGAAAAGCAGGATGCCATAAGTCCAGGGGCCCCCACAGGGAAAATAGCCCAGTGAGGAAAGGACACAAGGGATATATATATATATATATATATATATATATATATATATATATATAAATATATATATATATATATATATATATATATATATATATATATATATATATATATATCACACTCTCCGTCCTTCGAGTAGTGGAGGGAGAGTAGTCATACTCTGGTGAGAAGGGTTGTAGTTATGAAAGGGTGAGGTGGTGAGAAGGGTTAAAGCTGTGTGTGTGCATATCTATCTAAATATTTAGCCGTCATAGTTGACGGGTTGCGTACACTAGGAAGACAATAATAGAAAGCGTTCATAGGATTTATAAGGAGTGTAAACTTGTTTTACTTGTTTTTATTGGTACTGTTTGTATATTTAGAAGCCATGAGAGGGGGGGGGGAGAGTTCTGAGGGCAAGGGCCCATCATTGGAGGTAGGAAACGAGAAACTTTGTTGGAGGAGAGATTTGGAGACCCAGAGTTCAACGGATTCTTGGCGGCAGTGGTAAAAGCTCGCTACTTACTATGCTCCGTTTACTCGTTGTAATGTTGTGACGCGTTCTGTACCTGGTCTGCATAAGTGACTCATTCGGTCATCACTCGGGGAGTCCAGTCTCCAGACACTGTGTGTAGCTTGTTTTTATTATGAGGAACTTTGGGATGCGTGAAGTTCGTTGTTTTTATTTAAGGTGGAGGAAATGAAGGAACATTGAAATTTTTTTTTTCACGTGTTTTTAGTGTGTTGAGTGAACAGAGATTTTGTTACATGTTTTTAGTGTGTTGAGTGAACAGAGATTTTGTTACATGTTTTTAGTTTGTTGAGTGAACAGAGATTTTGTTACATGTTTTTAGTGTGTTGCGTGAACAGAGAGATTGTTACATGTTTTTAGTGTGTTGCGTGAACAGAGATTGTGTTACATGTTTTTAGTGTGTTGAGTGAACAGAGATTTTGTTACATGTTTTTAGTGTGTAGAGTGAACAGAGATTGTGTTACATATTTTTAGTGTGTTGAGTGAACAGAGATTGTGTTACATGTTTTTAGTGTGTTGAGTGAACAGAGATTGTGTTACATATTTTTAGTGTGTTGCGTGAACAGAGATTGTGTTGCTTCTGTAATGGTATGGGAAGTTAAAGATCGTATTGCTTCTGTGATGGTATAAGTGACTAAAGATTGTGTTGCGTGACTTTAACAGTACTAGAGGCTAAGATTGTGTTACTTTTGCGATGCTACTTGAGGTTCAGGATTGATTTTCTGGTGTCATTATTGATTTTTATGCAGTTATGCATTGCTGGCTAAGTGCGTATATTGTTTTTGAGGCTTTCAGTTTATTAGTGACGATATGAAAATAGGAAGTGTGGTCTTCAGATGCATCAGTGGAACCATTGGCCAAAAGGAGCATAAAGCAATTTTTACATAGCGTTCTTCTCTCTCTCTCTCTCTCTCTCTCTCTCTCTCTCTCTCTCTCTCTCTCTCTCTCTCCACGAAGGCGCAAGATTGCAAATAAAACTCATTGATATACTCAAGGAGAACTTTAAATGATTGTATCTGCTTTTTCTTCGCACAAAACACACACACACACACACACTGTCTGCAGATCACCTCCAGACACATTTCGGTCCTTCAACTCGTCAAATTCAGTCACTCTCCAGACGTTTCAGGCTCTCGTCACTCAGTTCAGCACTTCAGCTCATCCATTTAAGGAAGAGATGTTATTTTTTTTTATTCTGACGAAGCAATATTGTTAGTTTTTATCTTTTTATAATTTTTATTTTTACCTCCGGTAACGAAATTGGTAGGAGGTTATATTTTACCCCTTGTTTTGTGTGTGTGTGTTATGTTTGTGAAGTTTCCTGGCCACAGTTTTAATCGTAAAGTAGTGAAACCTGCTAGGATTAACTGTTATGTAAAAAGCTGGCAATGATTTAATTTTGGAAGGTCACGGTCAAGCAGAATGTTCAATTCAGGTAATCGGCCAGAAGTTTGGACATCGTTATCACAGACTTCAAACTTAGTTCATATTAGAGTGTATGAAAATCCACGCCAATTAATACATGTTAAAGTCAAAGATCAAGGTCAAGGTCGAGCACAAGGTCGAGAAACAAGATGCCGCGGCGGAGGTCTGCTCTCTACTGAGTGCCCTTCTAGTGATTTTTTGGTATTTTTCTTCCCAGAAAGCCTCCCTAAATTAGCCATACAACAATCTTATTTTGAAGTATGTTTCATTTTAGAAAGGCGCTTAAGTAAAGGTAAGGAATTCTTCGTGATATCGAGGGCAGAAATGTGCAAACTAATACCAAGAAGACTGGTAATTATGTTTGACTACTTTGGCTAATATATTTGAGCCCGAACCAATTTGATGTGAGATTGGTTTGAATTTAGGTAAAAAATCTCGGAATCATTATCATGATGGATAAGAAATTCTTCCTAATCTGGGTAATGTAGTTCAAACCGAACCAGGTTTTATAGGAAGTTGGTTTGCTTTTAAGATTCTCAGAATCATTATTAAGATGGATTCGAAATTCTCATAGTGAATCCTACATTGTAAAATTCAAAAATGATGTAGTGTAGATAGGTGAGTTAAATGGCAAGACAGATTACTCGAGTGCCATATGTGGATGAGATGTGACGAGGGGTAGATGGAGATGGTTTGGGCATGCTCTTTGCACTCCCCAAGAGAGATTAGGTCACCAAACGTTCAGCTGGGCTCCACAAGGAACTTGAAAAGTTGGAAGACCCAGGCCTACATGGCTGAGGACTATGAAGCTCGAAGTAGGAGTTGGTAAATGGAGAAGTATTGAATTAAAAGCTCAAGATAGAGACGACTGGCGAAATCTAACCGAAGCCCTTTGCGTCAATAGGCGTAGGAGAAGATGAGGAGATACACGAACTATAGTCCATTTCTTTTAGCGAGTCATATTTGCACCGACTCGCTACGGTGCCCTTTTAGCTCGGAAAAGTTTCCTGGTCGCTGATTGGTTAGAATTATCTTGTCCAACCAATCAGCGATCCGGAAACTTTTCCGAGCTAAAAGGGCACCGCTGCGAGTCGGTGCAAATATGACTCGCTAAAAGAAATGGACTATATATATAGTTGAGCTGTAAGGCAACGATAAAAGAAACAGATAAAATCAACAGTTCGAAGAGAAGTTTATTATCCGAAAGAAATATTTATTGTCTTTGCGTGACATGTCCAACAGGCCATTTCGTGATTCGTGACTACGACGCTCCTGCGGGTATATGTGGGTCGGGTGGCAACGTGGCTTGGGTGTATGCGTTGGTAGACTGTTGCATGATACGTTTCCTTTTTTGCTTGTTTTTCTCCATGATTACTTTGCCTTTTTTTTCCTTCAAGGATTATTTTACTTTCTTTGTTTTTCATCACGATTACTTTGCTTTCTTTCATTGTTTTCCTCCAAAGATTACTTTGCTTTTCTTTTCTTGTTTTCGTCTATGATAACTTTTGCTTTTTTGTCTGGTTTCCTTTATGATTACTTTGCCCTTTTCCTTGTTTTTCTCCACGATTACTTTGCTTTATATCTGTTTTTTCATCAGGATTACTTTGCTTTTCTTTTCTTGTTTTCGTACATGATAACTTTGCTTTTTTGTTTTGGTGTCCTTTATGATAACTTTGCCTTTTTTCCTTGTTTTTCTCCACGATTACTTTGCTTTTTTTCCTTTGTTTTTCATCACGATTACTTTGCTTTTCTTTTCTTGTTTTCGTCCTTGATAACTTTGCTTTTTTGTTTGGTTGCCTTTATGATTACTTTGCCTTTTTCTTTGTTTTTCTCCACGATTACTTTGCTTTTTTCCTTTGTTTTTCATCAGGATTACTTTGCTTTTCTTTTCTTGTTTTCGTCCTTGATAACTGTTTTTTTCTTTGGTTTCCTTTACGATTACTTTGCCTTTTCCTTGTTTTTTTCCACGATTACTTTGCCTTTTTTCCTTTGTTTTTCATCACGATTACTTTGCTTTTCTTTTCTTGTTTTCGTCCATGATAACTTTTGCTTTTTTGTTTGGTTGCCTTTATGATTACTTTGCCTTTTTTCCTTTGTTTTTCCCGATTACTTTGCTTTTTTTTCCCTTTGTTTTTCATCACGATTACTTTGCTTTTTTTTCCCTTTGTTTTTCATCACGATTACTTTGCTTTTCTTTTATTGTTTTCGTCCATGATAACTTTTGCTTTTTTGTTTGGTTTCCTTTATGATTACTTTGCCTTTTTCCTTGTTTTTCTCCACGATTACTTTGCTTTTTTTTCCTTTGCTTTTCTTTTCTTGTTTTCGTCCATGATAACTTTGCTTTTTTGTTTGGTTTCCTTTATGATTACTTTGCTCTTTTCCTTGTTTTTCTCCACTATTACTTTGCTTTTTTCCTTTGTTTTTCATCACGATTACTTTGCTTTTCTTTTCTTGTTTTCGTCCTTGATAACTTTGCTTTTTTGTTTGGTTTCCTTTATGATTACTTTGCCCTTTTCCTTGTTTTTCTCCACGATTACTTTGCCTTTTTCCTTTGTTTTTCATCACGATTACTTTGCTTTTCTTTTCTTGTTTTCGTCCTTGATAACTTTGCTTTTTTGTTTGGTTTCCTTTATGATTACTTTGCCCTTTTCCTTGTTTTTCTCCACGATTACTTTGCCTTTTTCCTTGTTTTACTCTAAAGATTACTTTGCTTTTTTCCTTGTTTTCTCCAAAGATTACTTTGGCCTTTACTTTGTTTTTCTTCACGATTAATTTGCTTTCTTTCCTTGTTTTCCTCCACGATTACTTTGCTTTCTATCTTTGTTTTTTTCCGTGACTACTTTCCTTTTTTTCCCTTGTTTTTCATCATGATTACTTTGCCTTTTTTCTTGTTTTCCTTTACGATTACTTTGCTTTCTTTCCTTGTTTTCCTTTACGATTACTTTGTTTTTTTTTTCTTGTTTTCCTTTACGATTACTTTGCTTTTTTGCAATCATAATTTTCGCTGTCTCCTTTGGTGGCATATTGCAATTCATCTATTGTAAACCATGATGTATTGTTAACTTATTTTTTTTTCTTATTTTTTGTAGCTGGCTGTATTGTTGATTTAAATACTAAAAAGTATCTTTTAAGATGTTAATCTTTGGTATGCGAATTTCTTCGAGACTTTTTAAATTTTTATAGTTTGGGACGGGCGATTGATAACCATCGCTAAAAAGAAAAACTAGATAAGGTAAATGAGTGTCTTAACTTCTTATACTTTTTCCGATTGTGTGGACTTTGAATTGTAGAATTTGGTTTTATGTAGTTTAATTTCTTTGAAATTTTAAGCTATTAATTACAATAAAGAGCAAGTGTCTGGATATATATATATATATATATATATATATATATATATTATATATATATATATATATATATATATATAATATATATATATATATATATATATATATATATAAAACCAGACACTTGCTCTTTA
>NC_090725.1:301048404-301050904 GCF_036898095.1 Palaemon carinicauda | reverse complement strand
GGTTGTAGCTTAGCTATTGATAATAATAATGATAATAATAATAATAATGATAATGAAAATAATAATAATAATGAGTCCAGGGAAACCGATGCACAATGAAAATTACGAGCCTTATAATTTATTATTGCATTACGCATTACATATTAATCCTATTTAGACGATTCTCTTATAGCTGGTAGCGTTAAGACAGTAAGCAACACTGTGGTGTATCATTTAATTGCTTACAATTCATCGTCACCGAATAACCTTTGTTATTTGCGTAACCTCAAAATTAATTATACGCATTCTGAACTGTATTAATGGCTGGAAATGACTGCCTTGATACGCATGAATTTGAGAGATTTTTTTTCGTAATTGTAATTGCATACTGATGGTGGTGTAGCAGCAAATGTTTTGACTGTGGAATGGAAAGCAATTAATTGTATACCAGCTTTCCCGTGCCAGCTTGGTCGTTTTGGCATGATAAATGTTCATTTCGGTCATTAACGCAAGAGTGGGGTTGCCTTGACGTGGTGAAAGGGTTTGTGTGTCGCCATGATCAGCAAGGGTGTGTTGGTCAGGGCCACCCATACTAGGCTGGTTTGCTGTGAGCTATCAGACAAAAATATCCCACCATCACCAATGAAAATGGCCAAGCCCCAGACATGACTAAGGACATGTTCGAGGCCTTTGTCCTGCAGTGGCCTACAAACGGCGGTATTTGTTGTTGTTATTATTATTGTTGTTGTTGTTGTTTATGTTATATAACCATCTGCAGGAGACTGAGTGGTGTTTATGCTTGATTGGAGATACTGATAAAGTAAAGAATGTCTTAATTTCCTGTAGTTCTATGAGTAATCAGTGTAAAGTAGGTACTATGCATAATTGTATGTGTGTTTGTTCAGACGATGACATACAAACATGCATGTTTATACTAGTTTCTATGCATACCATATGTGACCTTTGTTATTGTAACGCCTCTGCCTATTATTGGAGGGAATACGGGTCATCTAACGAGGATTTATTAAAAAGATTTATTTTCCCCTTTAAGCTCTCTCTGTCTCTCTCTCTCTATCTCTCTCTCTCTCTCTCTCTCTCTCTCTCTCTCTCTCTCTCGGCATCTATTACCTTAGATGTTAGGATGCCAGAAAACTTAAAATCTCTCTCTCTCTCTCTCTCTCTCTCTCTCTCTCTCTCTCTCTCTCTCTCTCTCTCTCTCTCTCTAGGATGTTATCCCTTCTGCAATGTTAACTGAAGGCAAACCGACTCGGGGAAATTCTCTCTCTCTCTCTCTCTCTCTCTCTCTCTCTCTCTCTCTCTCTCTCTCTCTCTCCTCTCTCTCTCTCTCTCTACTTCCTGCTCATGATTAAGGAGGACGATAATGCCCTTTGTGGGTTGAAGGGCGAAATGCTGGTAACCTTGAAACGTCAAAGGATATGTGGAAGCGAAGTGACGCTCGGGATATTTCCATTATCATATGAAGGTCGCCGAGTTATCGTTCAATACATTTCCGAATAATCGCCTGGGAGTTTCTGTCTTCCTTTATTTGGAAAATAACGTTAATTGTGATAGTAATAGGAATTCTTGACCTTCATTATTTCTTGACCTTCATTTTCTTGACCTTTATTATTCCTTGACCTTCATTATTTCTTGTCTTTATTATTTCTTGACCTTTGTTATTTCTTGACCTTCATTATTTCTTGACCTTCATTATTTCTTGACCTTCATTATTTCTTGACCTTCATTATTTCTTGACCTTCATTTATTTCTTGACTCTTATTATTTCTTGACCTTCATTTCCTTGACCTTTATTATTTCTTGACCTTCATTTTCTTGACCTTTATTATTTCTTGACCTTCATTATTTCTTGGCCTTCATTATTTCTTGACCTTCATTATTTCTTGACCTTCAATTATTTCTTGACCTTTATTTTCTTGACCTTTATTATTTCTTGACCTTCATTTCCTTGACCTTTATTATTTCTTGACCTTCATTATTTCTTGACCTTCATTATTTCTTGACCTTCATTATTTCTTGACCTTCATTATTTCTTGACGTTCATTTACTTCTTGACGTTCATTTACTTCTTGACATTTATTATTTCTTGACCTTCAATTATTTCTTGACCTTTATTATTTCTTGACCTTCATTTATTTCTTGACCCTTATTATTTCTTGACCTTCATTATTTCTTGACCTTCATTATTTCTTGACCATTATTATTTCTTGACCTTTATTATTTCTTGACCTTTATTATTTCTTGACCTTCATTTATTTCTTGACCATCATTATTTCTTGACCTTCATTTATATCTTGACCTTCATTTATTTCTTGACCTTCATTTATTTCTTGACTTTCATTATTTCTTGACTTTCATTATGTCTTGACCTTTATTATTTCTTGACCTTCATTTATTTTTTGACTTTTATTATTTCTTGACCTTCATTTATTTCTTGATCTTTATTTATTTCTTGACTTTCATTATTTCTTGACTTTCATTATTTCTTGACTTTCATTTATTT
>NC_090725.1:301028404-301035904 GCF_036898095.1 Palaemon carinicauda | reverse complement strand
TAATCTCAGTGTTGTCAGGTGTATGATGACGGAGGAGAATATGTAAAGAATAGACCAGACTATTCGGTGCATTGCCTTATTGCCTTATTTTATGTTTGGGTTCCCCCAGGTCCCTGTGTGTAGGCAAAAGGGAAAGTGAACCGTAACCAGAGAGAAGGATCCAATGTAGTAATGTCTGGCCAGTCAAAGGACGCCATAACTCTCTAGCGATAGTAGTTCAACGGGTGGCCGAGATAAAAAAAAGGTGTTTGTAGTTTGATAACAAGTATCACAGTAAAAGTCTTTTTTGATGTTTTATTGTTATGTAGAGAAAAAATATATAGTATTGTTTATCAAAAGCGTATGTCTGGCTGTCTGTTTGATGTGTCTGTGGTAGACAGACGGCGGGTGCAGACGACAGTAAACGCTTCATTGAGTCGCTTGTGACATACAGCTGCAGATGTTAAGTCCAGCGTTTGTTTTCACATTTTAATTCTAAAAACCGAGTGTTTTTTTTTTAATGAATAATTTTTTTTTTTTTTTTTTTTTTTTTTTTTTTTTTTTTTTGATTTGGTAAAACATGATAGATGATGTTTTTTTCTGATTTTTTTTTTCTGAATTTTTTTTTTCCCATTTTAGTTGTATAATTTTTTTTTTATAAATGAAAACATTTATTTTTGAGTTGGTAAGACATGTTATATGATGTTTTTTATGTGAATCTGCTTTATTTTAACAGGATTTTGTACAGTCCGGATGAAATGTTTAGCCGTAAGGAGAGAGAGAGAGAGAGAGAGAGAGAGAGAGAGAGAGAGAGAGAGAGAGAGAGAGAGAGAGCGCTTCATTATTTCCCCGGAAACTTAATTTCTTAGTCAACTATTTTCGAAAACAATATGTAATTAATAGAGAAATTCCTAATCTCTCTCTCTCTCTCTCTCTCTCTCTCTCTCTCTCTCTCTCTCTCTCTCTCTCTCTCAAATAGATGCTGGTAAACTCTTGACATACCGAAAAAAGCTCCTATCTCCGTGTCTTGTCATCTGAACTTCCCCCATGATTTTTTTAGAAGAGTAAAGGTCGAATCAACTTTCTTGTTTTTTATTTATATGATTATGTTGTTTATTACCTGTTACTTCCGTAACAACGAGCTATTTAAGCGGATTGTGAAGATCATTGTCTCATTGATGTTAAGAATGAATCTTGCAAATTAAACTTGATGGATTTTACTAATTGTTCAATGTTCTCAATTATGGACATTCTCAGATTTTTTTTCACATTTAAACATTTTAATTATCTAAAAGCATGGTTCTTTACATTATTGCTCGAGGTTACACTCCGGCACACTATCTTATTTCTCTTCCTCTTGTTCTGTTGAAGTTTTATAGTTTATGTAGGAATTAATTATTTTAATGTCGTTACTGCTCTTAAAATATTTTATTTTTCCTTGTTTCCTTTCCTCACTGGGCTATTTTCCCTGTTTGAGCCCCTGGGGTTATAGCATCCTGCTTTTCCAACTAGGTTTGTAGCTTAGCAAGTAGTAATAATAATAATAATAATAATAATAATAATGCCCCATCCTCAAACTCCTCTCTGAATTATTATTCAAAGCCTTTGACCCAAATAATTGAATTTAAATCCTTACTTTCGTAAACATTTAAATTCGCCGACGACGTTTTGGTGTTTGATTTAACATTGAAAGCAGGATTAATGGAATACTCTATTAATCCTGATTGGATTTAGCCTGTCCACTCGACCAAGTGGTACAATTGAGATTTTTATCTCTCTCATCCGTACATTTGTCGAATTCTGATAGATTTTGTTATAAAATGGAATATACCCAGATTTTGTTATAAAGGGAGTATACCCAGATTTTGGTATAAATGGAATATACCCAGATTTTGTTGTAACAGGAATATACCCCTGGAATATACCCAGATTTTGGTATAAAGGGAATATTCCCATATTTTGTTATAACTGGAATATACCCAGATTTTGTTATAACTGGAATATACCCAGATTTTGTTTTAACTGGAATATACCCAGATTTTGTTGTAACAGGAATATACCCAGATTTTGTTTTAACTGTAATATACCCAGATTTTGTTATAACTGTAATATACCCAGATTTTGGCTAAACGGGAATATACCCATATTTTGTTATAACTGGAATATACCCAGATTTTGTTATAACTGGAATATACCCAGATTTTGTTATAACTGGAATATACCCAGATTTTGTTTTAACTGGAATATACCCAGATTTTGTTGTAACAGGAATATACCCAGATTTTGTTATAACTGTAATATACCCAGATTTTGGCTAAACGGGGATATTCCCATATTTTGTTATAACTGTAATATACCCAGATTTTTATAACTTGAATATACCTAGATTTTGTTATAACTGGAATATACCCAGATTTTGCTATAACGGGAATAACCTAGGTTTTTTTATGACTGGAATATTCCCGGAATTTGTTATAACGGTAATATACCCAGATTTTGGTATAACTGGAATATACCCTGATTTTGTTATAACATAAATATACTCAAATTTTGTTATAACTGGAATATACCCAGATTTTATTATAACTGGGATATACCTAGATTTTATTAGAACTGAAATATACGCAGATTTCGTTATAACTAGAATATACATAGATTTTGTTATAATGAATATACCCAAATTGTGTTATAACTGAAATATACCCAGATTTTGTTATAAATGGAATACACCCATCGCAACAAGTATGTTTTACATATAGATGCTAAATATTTCAAGCTCAAGTTAACAAAGTCAAGTTTTTTTTTTTTTTTTTTTTTTTTTTTTTTTAACTAGAATATGTCGCCAAAAAATAATGCTGTTAACAAGGTTTTTTTTATTAACTAAAATATGTCTCCAAAAAATAATGCTGTCAAGGATTTCTTCCTCTGGCGACATTATCTTCAAGAGTACGTCAGAGGGAGAAGGGAGAAAGTATTGTCATGCGCAAATTTTTTACCGCAAGTGTTATGTAGGCGAAGACTGCTCATTGTGGCAAGTGCGGGGAAGGAGATAGGGGATAGAAGGGGTGGGGGAGGGGGGGGGTGTTAGTCATTAGGCGGAAGGGGGGAAGAAAGGAGAAAGTTTGCAACTAGAAAATATTGCAAAGAATGTCATCATCGCAAATAGCTCTATGCAATTACCAATTCATGTTATGGATAAGTAATTGTTATAAGGGGATGGTCGTATTTCTTATTTATATATTGTTGGGAGAGTCTTATTTATTTACTTTTGGAAGAGAGATTTTTTAACTGCTTAGAGAAAACCTGAGGTGTAGATTTGCTGTTGAGTCTATGATATTGAGTGACTTTGTCTCACTTTTGTACTGTTGGAAGCTGTAATTGTTTATAGTAGTGACTTTGTCTCATTTGTGTACTGTTGGAAGCTGTAATTGTTTATAGTAGTGACTTTGTCTCACTTGTGTACTGTTGGAAGCTGTAATTGTTTATAGTAGTGACTTTGTCTCACGTGTGTACTGTTGGAAGCTGTAATTGTTTATAGTAGTGACTTTGTCTCACGTGTGTACTGTTGGAAGCTGTAATTGTTTATAGTAGTGACTTTGTCTCACTTGTGTACTGTTGGAAGCTGTAATTGTTTATAGTAGTGACTTTGTCTCACTTGTGTACTGTTGGAAGCTGTAATTGTTTATAGTAGTGACTTTGTCTCACTTGTGTACTGTTGGAAGCTGTAATTGTTTATAGTAGTGACTTTGTCTCACTTGTGTACTGTTGGAAGCTGTAATTGTTTATAGTAGTGACTTTGTCTCACGTGTGTACTGTTGGAAGCTGTAATTGTTTATAGTAGTGACTTTGTCTCACTTGTGTACTGTTGGAAGCTGTAATTGTTTATAGTAGTGTCTTTGTCTCACTTGTGTACTGTTGGAAGCTGTAATTGTTTATAGTAGTGACTTTGTCTCACTTGTGTACTGTTGGAAGCTGTAATTGTTTATAGTAGTGACTTTGTCTCACTTGTGTACTGTTGGAAGCTGTAATTGTTTATAGTAGTGACTTTGTCTCACTTGTGTACTGTTGGAAGCTGTAATTGTTTATAGTAGTGTCTTTGTCTCACTTGTGTACTGTTGGAAGCTGTAATTGTTTATAGTAGTGACTTTGTCTCACTTGTGTACTGTTGGAAGCTGTAATTGTTTTATAGTAGTTTACGTTCCTAATGATGTGTAATTACGTACAAGGTTCATTACTGGATATATTTCACCTCCGCCATTGAAGTTGGGAGGAGGTTAAATTTTTGCCCCTGTTTGTCCGTTTGTTTGTTTGTGAACAACTTCCTGGACACAATTTTACTCATTATGAAACTTTCAGGGATTAATTGTTATGTTGAGACGTGGAAGGATTCAATTTTGAAAGTCCTAGGTCAAAGGTCAAGGTCGAGCAAAAGGTCGACCGAATTAACCCAAACTTTAACCCCAAGTTCGCACATGGTTGTCACATAGACTTAAAATACCGCTACGGTCTAAACTGATTCTGGGGAAGGCAAGCTGGTTTCGAGAAATGAGCTGCCGTTGGCGAGTTCTGCACTCTCTGAGTGCTTTTTTAGTTATTAATATATTTATTTTATACAAGTGTACGAAACCCGTCAAAATGACTTAAATATTTAGATATGCATGCACACGCACTCACCTATCACCGGGGTATGACTACTCTCTCTCCCACTACCACAGGGACAGGGAAAGCTTTGCGTGACCGGAAAGAAATATCATCATCATCAGCCCTAAGTATTTCACTGCAGGACAAAGGCCTCAAACATGTCTTTCCACCCTTGTGGTTTATGGTCTTTCTATTCCAGTCTCTACCCGTAAATTTTCTTAGCTCGTCAACCCATCGCCTTCTCACCCTACCCCTGCTTCTTATATATATTTATATTAATAGTTCGTCGTTCAATTAGTTCGTTATGTTGCATAAGATTTTTCATAATTCTGACCATCCTTTAAATTCAGATCTTCCCAGACAGGACCATCCTGTATGTAGAACTATGTATGAATTTAATTGTAATAGTCATGCCTTCTCCATCATGGCTCAATACTACACGGTATTCTAGAAGCTTTATTCCAACTGTGTCCAAGTTATGGAATGATCTTCCTAATCTGGTAGTTGAAACGGTGGAACTTTGGAAATTCAAACTTCCAGCGAATTTTTTTGCTGACATAAATCTCTATTTATAGTTTATATATAAAAGATCTGTTTTAATATTGTCACTGTTCTTAGAATATTTTATTTTATGCCCGGCTGACACTTGCACGACTTTTGGCCACGAATTTGTTGTGGCAAGTTGTGCCATTTTGGGGCACGAACTGGGAGGCTTTCGCACTGTTCATGGCTAGTTCACGATGAGTTCACAACGAGTTCACGAATAGTTCACGAATGCGTGCCCATCAGTGTCCACATTGACACGAACTGGTACGACGAGTTCACGCATAGTTTGCGCACTTCCCGTATTGGCACGACAAGTTTGCGCAATTAGGACGGTGTTGTGCCGACTTGGCCATGTCATATAAAAACGGCTTCCACATTATTGTACTGATGGCAGTGGCAGATGGTACCTACAAGTTCCTCCATGTGGATGTTGTGGCAGAGGGTGGTTCGTCGGATGGAGGAACATGGAGTAACTTCACTGCATGATGCTGTAGAAGAGAACAGAGCTGGAGTGCCTCAACCAGAACCACTCCCTAATGATGACCAGCCAGTGCCCTATCACTTCGTAGGGGATGACCCCTTTGCTCTCCGAACTTGGATGATGAAACCATTCTCCTATCGGTCACAGGTCCTACTAGAACTCACATATAGCTACAGGTTGTCTCATGCCCGATGTGTCGTGGAGAATGCCTTTGGAATTTTTTGTCAAAGGTTCCGTTGCTTCTTGACAACGATGCATCAGCACCCCAACACCATCAACCTGAGCACCATATGTGCCTGTGTCCTGCATAACCTCATCCTCATCAGATGCCCACAAGCAATTTCTGAAGTGGACCGCAAAGATCCAGACACACATGATCTGATCCCTGGTGGATAGAGGACTGACCGACACCTGCAGGGGCTGCTGCGTCTAACCAGAAGGATGGAAAGGATCAACAAAACTACCTGTCACATTACTAAATGTCCCCTGCTGGTGCTGTCCCTTGGCAAGAAAGAATGGTAGTAGTTCCATGAGTTGCATCCACAGTTGTTCCATTTTTTAAATAAAAGAAACGTTTATTTTTCGTTTGTTTTTTCGTTGCCCTTTATTTTTTGGTTTTTTTTTTCTTTCCCTTTTCGTTTATTTTTTTTTGGTTTCATTTCGTTTCCATTTTTCTTTCTATTTATTTTAAGGTTAAAGAGAAAAACAAGTGTTTTGAAATAAGAAAACAATTTATTAACATGAAAACAGCAAACAACAAATGTGTACAAGTATCACAGTCCAACTATTTACAAATACTGTATTTAGAAGTGTCTCATCTCAGTCAGTGTCCTTGCTGGTTCTGATACCGCTGCGTGGGGATACCCGATGGACTGGTGGTGTGTTGAGTTCCTTGGAGGTGTAGAGGGATGAGGGTTCATGTCCTCTTCTAGGTTGCTGTCGATGGCCCCCGGGGTCAAGACTGGGAAGCTGAATGGTGTCACAAGTGTCTTGAAGGTGGCTGACAGCGACGACACTGAAGGTGTTGGTGAAGGAGCCTGGACAAGGGTGGCTGAAGGTACTGAAGTTGTTGGTGAAGGAGCCTGGACAAGGGTGACTGACGGTGCAGGTGGAATCCCTGGTTGCCACTCCGAGGTACGGGGCCAGGAGGACTGGCCTGAAGACTGTGGTGACTGTGGCGGCATCCACGTTATAGGTGATAGCTGACTGGCCGGAGGTTGCTGCTAAGGCTGCTGCTGCTGCTGCTCTGGCGGTGCCTGCAAGGTGGCTGGTTGTTGATGTGGCTGCTGGAAGAGCTGACACTGCTGCCTGAAGCGGTGTACAAGGTTAAGGCAGTCTATCTGGAATTCATGCCAGGAGTCCTCCAGGATGGCATGCATGTGGCCTAACAGCAGGCAGGCAAAATCGTGTACGATCTTGTGCTGGCCGGTGTACGAGTGGGTGGGTGCCAAGGAATCTGCTTTGGAGAAGATCTGAAACATACAAACATTGTAACAATTTAGTAGAGCCTTTCAATGCAACATATTACGCATGCCATGTAAAAAGCAATAGATGAAACTAGAATACAATCTGTATGTAGACATTGGGATTCTCACCTGTTGCACTACATTACTGAGGTCGCTCTGGGTCACCCAGGTGTCGGCGGTTGTGGTGGCTGTCTGTGTTGTTGGTGGCCTGAACCCCTTCCCCTTGCCCTTGCCCTTCCCGGTGCTAGTAGATGTTTGGCTCTAGGAACCTGTGGACCTCACTTCATCATCATCTTCGTCGCTGTCCGTCACTGCAGCTGACTCTGGGACAGCAAACTGCTCACTGGGGACTCTCTCCCCCCGGATGATGTGTTGTATCAGGAAACT
>NC_090725.1:301015875-301017904 GCF_036898095.1 Palaemon carinicauda | reverse complement strand
CTTTCTCTCTCTCTCTCTCTCTCTCTCTCAAGTAGATGCTGGTAAACTCCTGACCCACAGTAAAAAAGTTCCTATCTCCATGTCTTGTCATCTGAATTCCCCCCCCCCCCCAGTATTTTTTAGAAGAGTAAAGGTCGAATCAACTTTCTTGTTTTTTATTTATATAATTATGTTTATTACACCTACTTCCGTAACAACGAGCTATTCAGGCGGATCGTGAAGATCGTTATCTCACTGAATAAACTTGGATTTTACTAATGGTTTAATGTGCTCGATTATGAACATTCTCAGAATTCTCAGAAATATTTTTTGACAGGATATTTGAATATTTTAACTTTCTAAAAGCATCTCGGTTTCTTTACATTTATTGCTTGAGGATACACTCAGGCACACTATTTTATTTCTTTTCCTCTTGTTTTGTTGAAGTTTTTATAGTTTATATGGGAAATATTTATTTTAATGTTGTTACTGCTCTTAAGATATTTTATTGTTCACGGTTTCCTTTCCTCAATGCGCTATTTTCCATGTTAGGGCCCCTGGGCTTATATAAAGCGTCCTGCTTTTCCAACTAGGATTGTAGCTTATCAAGTAGTAATAATGATAATGATAATAATGATGATGATAATAATAATAATGATAATAATAATAATAATAATAATAATAATAATAATGCCCTATCCTCGAACTCCTCTCTGATTTATTATTCAAAGCCTTTGACCCAAATAAATGAATTTAAATCCCTACTTTCGTAGACATTTAAATTCACGGACGACGTTTTGGTGTTCAATTTAACCTTGAATGCAGGATTAATGGAATACTCTATTAATCCTGAAAGGATTTAGCCTGTCCACTCGACCAAGTGGTACAATTGAGATTTTTATCTCTTTCATTCGTACATTTGTCGAATTCTGATAGATTTTGTTATAAGTGGAATATGCCCAGATGTTGGTATAAAAGGAATATACCCAGATTTTGTTGTAACAGGAATATACCCAGATTTTGTTGTAACAGGAATATACCCAGATTTTTATAACTTGAATATACCCAGATTTTTATATTTTGAATATACCCAGATTTTGTTGTAACAGGAATATACCCAGATGTTTATAACTTGAATATACCTAGATTTTGTTATAACTGGAATATATGCAGGTTTTGTTATAACTGGAATATACCCAGATTTTTATAACTTGAATATACCCAGATTTTTATAACTTGAATATACCCAGATTTTTTTTATAATTGGAATATACCCAGATTTTATTATAACTGGGATATACCTAGATTTTATTAGAACTGAAATATACGCAGATTTCGTTATAACTAGAATATACATAGATTTTGTTATAGTGAATATACCCAAATTGTGTTATAACTGAAATATACCCAGATTTTGTTATAAATGGAATACACCCATCGCAACAGACGATCACAGTATGTTTTACATATAGATGCTTAATATTTCAAGCTCAAGTTAACAAGGTTTTTTTTTCTATTAACTAAAGTATGTCTCCAAAAAATAATGCTGTCAAGGATTTCTTCCTCTGGTGACATTATCTTCAGAGTATGTCAGAGGGAGAAGGGAGAAAGTATTGTCATGCGCAAATTTTTTTACCGCAAGTGTTATGTAGGCGAAGACTGCTCATTGTGGCAAGTGGGGGGAAGGAGATAGGGGATGGAAGGGGAGGGGGGGGGGTTAGTCATTAGGCAGAAGGGGGGAAGAAAGGAGAAAGTTTGCAACTGCAAAATATTGCAAAGAATGTCATCATCGCAAATAGCTTTATGCAATTACCAATTCATGTTATGGATAGCAAGTAATCGTTATAAGGGGATGGTCGTATTTCTTATTTATATATTGTTGGGAGAGTCTTATTTATTTACTTTTGGAAGAGAGTTTTTTAACTGCTTAGAGAAAACCAGAGGTGTAGATTTGCTGTTCAGTCTATGATATTAAGTGGCTTTGTCTCACTTGTGTATTGTTGGAAGCTGTAATTGTTTATAGTAGTTTACGTTCCTAATGATGTGTAAT
>NC_090725.1:300998375-301005875 GCF_036898095.1 Palaemon carinicauda | reverse complement strand
TTTTTTCCTCATTTCTTTTACACTTTTTCTCACAAATTATGTATTTATAGCTTCATATATTAAAGGTAATTAATTTTTGATGAATTATTGTTTCTTCATAGTTTATTAAGATTTCAAATTAATGTTGAAAATAATAATAGCGACCTTCGTGTGAGCTAGAAGAGTGGGAAGACCCGGGCCTACATGGCTGAGGATTATGAGCGTGAAGTAGGAGAGGATGAATGATGTATTGAATTAGAAGCTCAAGATAGAGACGACTGGTGAAATCTAACCGAGGTCCTTTGCGTCAATAGGCGCAGGGGGAGATGATGATGATGATGACGTTGAATATCAGAGAGTACTCACGTAGTAATCCCTCGAAACTTAATACCTAGAAGTTGTTTAAGAGATATTTTTTATGGGTAGGTTATTGAGTTATAAAAGAGCTTGTATCAACAATTCGAATTTTAGTGGAATTTGATGGATCTGAAACCCATTAATAGTTTATATTGAGGGTGCGATATTGAAGATGAGGCAAGACAGGAGATTACGGGAAACAAAAGATTCGAAAACTATTGTCTATTACTTTTCCTCAAATAAATCTTAAAAAAAAAAAACATTGAATCGAGGTTTACTCATGCGATTAAGTTATGAAATTTGTGTAACTTTCCACATATTGTCTTTAATTTGAAAGAAACATGGAAAAGGAGATAGCGGGGCAGACCACCTTGGCCTCTGCGGAACGTTGTGCAAGAATTTTTATCAAGTATAAATCTAATCTTAGAACTGAATATGTTTTTATTACACGTATTGCATTGTTTATTAGCACTATAATATTACTGTTATTGTGCTGTGTTTTGAAAATTTGGCATTGTTCAATTGTTTTTGACATTGTTAAGAAACCAACGTTTTAGTTGTTGTCCTGTGTTTTTTCATGCAGATATTTGTATTACATTTTGCCAAGGTGCAGATTTCAACACTTTGGGTGCGTGGGACTTATCACGCAATAATCATCATCATTATCATTTTCTCCTACGCATATTGACGCTGAGGGCCTCTTTTAGATTTCGCCAGTCGTCTCTATTTTGAGCTTCTAAATCAATACTTTTCCATTCATCATTATCCACTTCACGCTTCATAGTCCTCAGCCATGTAGGCCTGAGTCTTCCAGCTCTTTTAGCGCCTTGCGGAGTTCAGTTGAAAGTTTGATTGTATTTTATGTAGGATTGTGAAATTGTTATATATATATATATATATATATATATATTATATATATATATATATATATATATATATATATATATATATATATATATATATATATCCCATTTTTCCTATTTTTCGGTGACCATCTAGCACTGTCCTATATTGATTATCTGTTTTTTATAGGTTTTAAATTTGACCTTATATTTTTTATAAATATAAATAACATTCATATCCCTAATTTCTGTACAAGTCCTGCTTTTAGGTATCACAAGTTATTATCAATTTGGCAGCTGATTTATGTTAAAATCTTGTACTGTGTGGGAAGGGTTCATCTTGAGTACACTATCAAGTTATCTTTTACTTTCACTATGATGAATTGACACTTTGTTTTTAAAGGATGGTATGTGTAAAATTTGCTTTTCTCAAGTAGTATTAAAAGGCTAATAATGAAACCGCCCATTCTTCCAGAAAGACGCACACACACATATACATACACACACACACACACACACACACACACATATATATATATATATTATATATATATATATATATATATATATATATATATATATATATATATATGTATGTATGTATATCTTGTCACGTCACGCTGAATGATATGATCAATCATATCAGTAACTTCTCCGTTTTTCGGGGAGGGAGAAGAGGGAGTAGTCATACCCTTCTTTGGGGGGGGGGGGTTACCCCGAGAGGTACACTCTGAAACCACAATCTCTCACAAATTTCCGAATCTACCAAGTTGTAGCTAGAAAATGGTTGATTCTGTGTGTGAATATCTATCTAAATATTTAGTCGTTATTTCCTGACTGGTACCATACACTATAGTCAATTCTTTTTAGTGAGGCAGTTTTCCACAGAGTACACTTTTAGCTCGGAAAATTTTCCTGATCGCTGATTGGTTGGGCAGGATAATTGTAACCAATCAGACAGCAGGAAATGTTTTCCGTGCTAAAAGGGCAGCGCTGCGAGTCGGTGCAAATGCGCCTCATTAAAAAAAATTGAGTATAGTAGTAACGACTAAATTGGCTTTAATTTTGTAGTAGTTGAGGGAAGGAGAGACTTGCTGGTTTATCATGGTCGTACCATGGTCCATCTCTTTTGAACCTCCTTCAACCAGTAATCGGGATTTATGTCCTTGCCTTTTAAGTGTGTCCCCTGTGTGTATTTCTACCTCTTGGTTAATTTTCTCCTACGGTATGTACTTTTAGAGCCTTTTTCATACGGTATGTACTTTTAGAGCCTTTTTTCATACGGTATGTACTTTTAGAGCCTTTTTCATACGGTATGTACTTTTTAGGAGACTGTTTGATTTATTTTTTTTTTTTCGTTTTGTATAATGTTTTGTTAGTTGTGTTTAGGATTTAAGTTTCCCGCCCTCGTTATCGTTTAAATTATATTATAGATAACTTTTGTGAAACCAATATCTTGATTTTCATGATAATGTTCCTGTCATTTCACTGTACAGCTTACGTAAACACATTTATTATTGAAGTTTTTATAGTTCATGTAGGAAATATTTATTTTAATGTTGTTACTGTTCTTAAAATATTTAATTTTTCCTCGTTTCCTTTCCTCGCTGCACAATTTTCTCTGTTACAGCCCCCGGGCTTATAGCATCCAGCTTTTCCAACTAGGGTTGTAGCTTGGCAAGATGTATATATATATATATATTATATATATATATATATATATATATATATATATATATATATATATATATATATACATTATTTGCTGAATTTTAATTACTATTCACGATAACCATGAATAATTATTTATATTTTGCCTTTGCTAGAAATAATAAGCAAATCTAGTCTATAATGGATATAGTTTGTTGAACAAGTCTAAAAATTTGTAGAAGTATCAGAGAAGACTCGGGTTCTTGCAAAAAAAAAAAAAAAAAAAAAAAAAAAAAAAAAAAAAAAAAAAAAGTGATTTCTAATGTCAAAATGTAAACAATATCGTGACCAGCGATTTTTTATGTTAACCAATAATGACTTAGAGGCCTCTTGCAGAATGAACGCTAATATCTTTGCTTTATTTAAATACTGATGGTCGTTTGCGGTGTTTCTGACTTAAAGGTTTAAAGGTCGCTCATGAATGGCAGAGGCAAGGGACAGTCACAATGCCCTAGCAAGCAGGACAATGTCCTAGAGACTGACCGTATATTATATGATCAGAACCCAAGCCCCCTCTCCACCCAAGCTAGGACCAGGGAGGGCCAGGCAGTGGATGCTGATGAATCAACCTAGTCTAGGCTATCCCAAACCCCCCCAACCATAGCTCACAAGGGTGGTAAGACTGCAGACACTAAAATTACTAACGAGTCTGAGTGGGACTCGAACTCCCGTCTGGCAAACACCAGACAGCGACGTTACCAATCAGGCCACAGCAGCTCCTAATGATATTCTTCCCTTAGAGCAGTGCGATGCAATTAACAGGCTTCGAAAAGGGTTAATTTCCATACGAAATGAGCATTCTTTCACTAGCCGCTCTGTATGTTAATTCACGGACATTCTTGTCGTTCCTGGAATGGCCGCATGCTTGCATACAGGGAATATACGAAAGATTCTGTCGGTCCTTTCTCCATTGGAAACGTCCCTGCCTGGCGTTCTGCCGGATTGGCGTTCAAAACCCGCTCAAGCTCTATGGTTTCTTGTAGTGTCTATTACCTCATTATACCTCTGTGTTAGGGAATTTGGTGAGATTATAGATTTACCTGCTGAGTCATCAGCAGCCATTGCTTGGCCCTCCCTGCTACTAAATTGGGTGGAGACGGGGCTTGTGTGCGTATATATATATATATATATATATATATATATATATATATATATATATATATATATATATATATATATATATATATATAATATATTATATATATATATGTGTGTGTGTGTATGTATGTATGTATAAATGTGTATATATATATATATATATATAATATATATATATATATATATATATATATATATATATATATATATATATATGTATGTATGTATGTATGTATGTATGTATATATGCATACGTGTATGGTTGTGTAGGCCTATATATATATATATATATTATATATATATATATATATATATATATATATATATATAACATACATGTATTTATATATGGTTAGGGCATTGTCCTGATAGCTAAGCCATTGTCATTGTCCCTTGCCCTTATTTGCTAATGTGCTATCTTTAATTGCACAACATAATCTGCATGTTGAAAATCTTTCAAGATATCCTGGGATCAGTCTGTCATGTTTTTTTTTTTTTATTATTTTACTACCACCGCCTACTAAGTTGAAAGGAGGTTATCGTTTATCCCCTATTTATGTGTTTGATTGTATGTGAAGAGCTTCCTGGCCACAGTTTTGATAGTAGAATAACGAAACTTGCAGGGATTAATTGTTATGTAAAAATCTGGAAATTATTAAATTTTGGAAGGTCAGGGTCAAGCAAAATTCCAATTCACGTAATCAGCCATAACTTTGGACATCGTTGTCAGAGACACTTCAAACTTGATTCATATTAGTGTATGAAAATCCACGCCAATTAATACATGTTAAGGTTAAGGATCAAGTTTAAGGTCGAGCAGAAGGTAGAGAAATAAGCTGCCGCGGCAAAGGTCTGCGCTCAACTGAGTGCCACTCTAGTTTTATTCTTATATTCATTCTTTTTATTGTTTTCTTGTCTATTCTTAGACAAGTAAATCCGTTTAATCTGTTGGACAAAAAAAAAAAAAAAATAGCGTCTATTAGATTACTTATCTTTGATCTGAATGTTAATCTCTGATGATATAATCCAATTAGCTATTATTGCATACTTTATATGATTTTTTATAATACCAATCATCCTTCGCATTCATATTTTATGTTACTTATGTAGCAGCGGTATTTGTTTAAATGTTTTTTATTTCTCTTTTATAGTTTATACTTCACTGGTCCATTATTATTCCTCGTTGAGACCAAAGGCTTTGCAGCATTCTGCTTTTTATAACTAGGGTTGCAGCTTGCCTTATAATGATGACGTGAGATTATAATAGATTTCCGCATGCAAAACGGGTTGTCCATCATGAATACTTTCTATAAACACAGACAGAACCTAAAGTGAAATTTTCGTTAAAATCCGTCGAGTAACATTGACGTAGTCCTATCCAGAGACAGACAGACAGACAAAGCAAATAAAGCAGACTCCAGATCTGGCACCGGATTATCTTCAAAAGTTAATACTAATTAATAGTTAAATTGCAATAATGATAAAAACGAATCGGTTAGGAAAATGGAAGTTCTGTATTATTATTATTATTATTATTATTATTATTATTATTACTTGCTAAGCTACAACCCTAATTGGAAAAAAAACAGGATGCTATAAGCCCATGGCCCCAACAGGGAAAATATAAAATAACTCTGTGAAGAAAGGAAATAAGGAAAAATAGAATATTTCAGGAACAGTAACAACATTAAAATACTTCTTCCCTTGCAAACTATAAAAACTTTAACAAATCAAGAGGGAGAGAAATAAGATAGAATAGTGTTCACGGGTGTACCCTCAAGCAAGAGAACTCTAACCCAAGACAGTGGAAGACTGAGAATAGTGTTCGTGGGTGTACCCTCAAGCAAGAGAACTCTAACCCAAGACAGTGGAAGACTGAGATTAGTGTTCACGGGTTTACCCTCAAGAAAGAGAACTCTAACCAAAGACAGTGGAAGACTGAGAATAGTGTTCACGGGGTGTACCCTCAAGCAAGAGAACTCTAACCCAAGATAGTGGAAGACGACGTAGTGTTTCTTATTACGCTTGTAGTTGAAATCTCAAACGTAGCTAGTATTATTGTCTGTGTTTCCTGGGGGTGAAACGATTTGAACTATAATGATTCATGACAATTTTTTTTTTATCGTTCGTGAAAGCTCCATGAGGCTAACCTTGACCCGAGGGGGAAGGGGGGGGGGGGGGGTTGGGGGCCTGCTTGTGGAGGAAGAGGATGCCAGGTAATTGGGGATCATTATTAAAGCTCTCTCAAGGTGCGTTGTCTTTGGGCTGTGCGTTGGCTGAAGGGGCTTTGTTGATTATTATAGTTCAGGATTATATTTATATATTATATATGTGTGTGCCAAATATATATATATATATATATATATATATATATATATATATATATATATATATATATATATATATATACACATATATATATATATATATATATAATACAGTATATATGCACGTGTATACTGTATATACACGTATATACATATGTATGGTATATACAGTATGCATTGTTATAAACCGTCCCTAGATGTATACACACACACATATATATATATATATATATATATATATATATATATATATATATATATATATATATATATATATATATATATATATTATGCACAAATGCATATATTGACCCATATGTAATTTAGATCTGCAGTTTGGCGAGATAGTAGATATCAGTTGCGAGTAACAGAACGTGTTATCGTATTCACTCGCTTCCTTTCCTTTCTATTTTCACCTGGCGGCCGTGACGGAAACTTCAGTGGATCATTAAATGGAGTTTTGGATGACTATGTTAGCTAATCTCGTATTAATGACGTCACGAGATTTCATTAGTTCTATGTGCTGGTTTCATTGAACTGTTTTCAGTGATGTATGGATTGGTTTTATGTTGCTTGATATTGTCTTTATTTGACTTTTTACTTGTATAAAACATTTGAAGATTGTAGAATTTGAGGTCTTATAAATTAATTATTATTTTTGAAATTATTATTATTTATTATTATTATTACTCTTCCTCTTCTTCTTCTTCTTCTTCTTCTTCTTCTTCTTCTTCTTCTTCTTCTTCTTCTTATTATTATTATTATTATTATTATTATTATTAGTTGGAAAAGCAGGATGCTATAAGCCCAGGGGCTCCAACAGGGAAAATAGCCTAGTGAGGAAAGGAAACAAGGAAAAATTAAATATTTTAAGAACAGTAACATTAAAAGAATTATCTCCAATATAAACTATAAAAGCTTTAACAAAACAAGCGGAAGAGAAATAAGATAGAATAGTGGCCTGAGTTGTATCAGGGGAGAGAGAGACCGTTTAAATCATTTATATCATAATATTCGCACTTCACTTTTTGTAAGGTCATCTTTACCGCAAATTGTAAAATTCCCTTAATCTTTTAGTTTTATACTAAAGAACAAAACGACGGTCAGAAATTAGAAAGGAAAAGTAGGTTTCTAGAATGCCCATAGAACTATTAATCATATTTTTTCTCAAAATGAAGGTTATTGAC
>NC_090725.1:300983375-300988375 GCF_036898095.1 Palaemon carinicauda | reverse complement strand
GTGAGTACAGTACTGCACCTGTTGAATAAGAGGGGGAGGGGGGAGAGATAGTGAGCCCCTGCTACTTTTCTTAAGACCCTTGTAAATCACAGGTGAGATAAGTTCTTACTGGTTGACTTAAACGTATCACTGAGATGCGTATATTGACAGGTAGAAATTTGACACTGCTTCCCTTCCTAGGGTGTTTAGTTTCTCTCTCTCTCTCTCTCTCTCTCTCTCTCTCTCTCTCATCTCTCTCTCTCTCTCTCTCTCTCTCTCTCTCCTCTCTCTCTCTCTCTCATGGAGACGATGTTTTTTGGTGTGATGGAATTTATTTTAATCAACAGAATTATGATTGTTGTTATTATTATTATTGTTATTTATAAAATCTAAAAAAGCCACAACTAAAGCAAGAAATTTCTAGTTCCCATTGAAAATTTGCCTAAATTTGCTTTTTCCCATTTTAAATTAAATATTATTTGTTTACAATATTTATATTCAGTTTGCTCTTATTGTTTTAACCTTCTTTTAACCAGGAACATGATTATGAACACACATGTTTGAAACGTTTTATTTTGTTGCTGATGGAAATAGATATAAGAATGTTTGGCGTTGTCGTAATTCTCCAGTTCCTTGTTATTATTATTATAACTATAAGTTATATATTTTTAAAAAGGCCCAGCACTTTAGAAGAAACCTTGTTAAAACGCTTGATTAGATCTAAACCTTTTATATCACCCAAATTTATACAGACTACATTACAGAAGGGCTTTGCAACAAACTATAGTCCATTTCTTTTAGCGATGCATATTTGCACCGACTCGCGGCGGTGCCCTTTTAACTCGGAAAAGTTTCCTGATTGCTGATTGGTTAGAATTATCTCGTCCAACCAATCAGCGATCCGGAAACTTTTCCGAGCTAAAGGGGTACAGCCGCGAGTCGGTGCAAATATGCATCGCTAAAAGAAATGGACTTCAGTCTATGAGCCCTGATGTGAACTGGGATTCTAGACTAATCCTAGATAAGTAGTGTACGTGATCCGTCAAAGAAGATGGCTAGATATTTAGATATGCACACACGGATTCAACCCTTCCCAACTATAGTCCTCTGGTTCGGCAATTTATGGGATGTTTGGTTTTCGAGTGTATCTTTGGGGCTACCCCCCTCTCAGCAGGGTATGACTACTACTTCTCCCCCATAAGCGTGGCAGGAAAGAAACACACATGAATATATATATATATATATATATATATATATATTATATATATATATATATAATATATATATATATATGTATGCATGTATTTACTGTATATATATGTGGGTTATATATATATTTATATATATATATATATATATATATGTATATATATATATATATATATATATATATATATATATATATATATATAAATAAATAAAACCAGACACTTTCACTTTAGTATATAGGGTAGATATCAAAGCTATCGGGGTTTCTAAAGCAAGTATCATTGAAAAATTGTAGACGTTACTGAAGGAGCTGTAAGGCCAGTTTATCCAATTTGGTTGTGCAACCATTAGTGGGTCAGTTCAGTTCATTGTTTTAGTACTTGTTTGTTTAACAGACATGCCAAAAGGTCTCCTTGCTGCTGAATCCATAATCTCTCCTATATAATAAAGAGGAAGTTGTGGTTATATGTATATATATGTGTGTATAATTATATATATACATTATATATGTGTATATATATAATATATATATATATATATATATATTATATATATATATATATATATAATTATATATATACATTATATATGTATATGTATAGGCCTATATGTTATATATATACACACACACACATATATATATATATATATATATATATATATATATATATATATATATATATATATATATATATATATATAATTCCGGTCACGCCAAGCTGCTCGTCCCTCTGGGTACTGGAGAGAGGAAGTAGTCATACCCTGGTGAGATGGATATGCGTGTGAATATCTATTTAATTATTTAGCCACAATATTTGACGGGTCGCATACACTTAATTTATGAATATTGGAAGGCTAAATGAGTATTGTATAGCTCTCTCAGAGGAGAGCGGTTTGCTAAGAGATTAGTTTTGAATTAAGTATGAATGAAACGCAGTAAAATAAAACATTCAACAACTTTCACGAGGCTGGCCTAATTGCTAAATGGCCATAAATTCTGGGCCTTCTCATGTGTGTGTGTGTTTGTTTGTATTCAATCTAGTTTGTATGTTCCAGCCACGCCAAGTCTTGCATTGTTATATCCGGAATGTTTTATCAGCTGGAAGTGTCGTACATTGAACGTTTTTCATCGTATTTCGTGGAAATCCGTATATTCTTCCGTTTTCCGGATGTTAGCGTAAAACAACACTCATAACGGATGTGAGTAAAAGCAAGTAATCAAACTTTCAGCTGGGCTTCACAATGCTCTAAAAGAGTCGGAAGACCCAGGGCCTACAGGGTTTTATGACTATGAAGCGTGAGGTAGATGATGAATGGATAAGTATTAAATTAAAAGCTCTATATAGAGACGACTGGCGAAATGTAACTGATGCCCTTTGCGTCAATAGGCATAGACTATATATATATATATATATATATATATACTATATATATATATATATATAATATATATATATATATATATATATATATATATATATATACACACATATATATAATGTGTGTATATATATATATTATATATATATATATATATATATATATATATATACATATATATAATGTGTGTATATATATATATATATATATATATATATATATATAATATATATATATAGAGAGAGAGAGAGAGAGAGAGAGAGAGAGAGAGAGAGAGAGAGAGAGAGAGAGAGAGAGAGAGAGAGAGAGAGAGAGAGAGAGTTCTTATTATATATAGGAGAGATTCCAGCAAACATCTTTGAATCATGCAAATTTCTGTAAGTCAGTTAATAAACGTAAATTGCGGTTTGGCACCATTTGAATGTGTGTGGAGGCACACCGCACCATCGAAGCTGTGCTTTTTATTTGCATTACCATTACTACGTCTTCTCATTTAAAACATCGACCCTTGTCAAGTTCCTTGTCAAGTTCCTTGTCAAGTCCCTTGTCAAGTGACATAGGAGAGGGAAAGTGTCTTGGATAATGTAAAATGTCTTAAGTTGATAATTTTCATATTGAGGTTAAGATAAAATAGAGTTATGATGGCCATTCGAGAGGTATTGGTTTGCATGCTATTGGAGAAATCTGTTGGACAGCATAGAGCTCATTGGGCTAAAAATTAGAGCTCATTGGGCTAAAAAATTTGGTAGGGCTCAGTGGGCTAACAAATTGGACAACATGGGGCCGAGTGTGCTACAAATTTTGACAACATAGTGCTCAGTGTGCTACAAATTTGGACAACATAGTGCTCAATGGTCTGAATATTTGATAAGGTTATTGGACTGTAAATTTGACAACATAGGGCTCAGTGAGCTAAATGTTTGAACAGCATAGGAATCAGTGGGCTAAGAATTTCGACAACATAAGGCTCATTGGGCTATAAATTTGCCAACATAGGGCTCAGTGAGCTAAAACTTTGAACAACATAGGGCTCAGTGGCTAAATATTTGGACAATATAAGGCTCAGTGGGCTATAAATTTGACAACATAGGGCTTCCGTGAGCTATAAGTTTGAACAACATAGGGCTCAGTGGGCTAAAAATCTGGACTTCTTTATTATTTGTGGGTTATTTTCATTTTGTCACTATTGATGTTATTGTTATCACACACACACACACACGCACACACACACAGAGAGAGAGAGAGAGAGAGAGAGAGGAGAGAGATGAGAGAGAGAGAGAGAGAGAGAGAGAGAGAGACCGACCGCTTGCTACAAATGGATATTCATCACGTGAAGAAATTGAACGAGAACCCAGACTGAATGCCCTACTTATTTTTTCTTCCTGAGAATACTTTTCTACACTTTACTCCTTATTTATTTTTTTCCAACCGAAGCCTTAGAACTTGAAGTGTAAATACATTACTACTGTTCTTTTAACACCCTTTCTTTTGGTAATTTGGATTTATGACTAATATCATAAGGATAAATAGGATTTTTTTTTCATTTTTATTTTTCATCATGTCCAAGCGAATGTATGTTTTCACTTTTTATTAGTCCCATTCTGCTGATTTATATAATAACAGTAGGGATGGTGTTGGCACGTGTTTAAGGATTGATGGAAGGGAATGAGGAGAGCTTGTTGGAAACCGGTTGGGGGCTTGGGTGATTGAAAGGCAGAAAATTAGGTTGCGATAGTATTACTACTACTACTACTACTACTACTAGCCAAGCCACAACCCTATTTGGAAAAGCAAGATGCTATCAGCCCAAGGGCTACCAACAGGGAAAAATAACCCAGTGAGGAAAGGAAATAAAGGAAATAAATAAATGAGAATAAATTAACAATATGTCATTCTAAAAACAGTGTGAAGGATGATACGAATAGAAGCGGTTTGGTGGAAGAGGCATTAGAAGAGGTGCATCAGGCAACCGATCCCTTAACGTAGGGTTAACAGTGGGATAGAAGACTAGTTTGCAGCTAATCAAATCCTCGCTCAGTTCCGTCTTCCATCCCGGGGTCAGCCTCTCACCATTGGCCTTTACTCCTGTAATAAGGAGAATGAATGAGCCCAGGTCTTGAGCCTGGGGGACAATATGTAACGTTTCTGTAGTTTTATGGGACATTTTTGTATGATATTAAACCCTATATATTCATTTATTCTCTTACGCTTGTTCAGTAATACGAGTTTTTAAGTGTAGGCACTGGTTACGCTTATCAGTTATATGAAGTTTATAGTAAACATACGGTTATCAACCTCAATTATGAGTAATTGATAAGGATATCATTCTTGAATTTATGTTAATACATGATAAGATTCTCTCTCTCTCTCTCTCTCTCTCTCTCTCTCTCTCTCTCTCATCTCTCTCTCTCTCTCTCTCTCTCTCTCTCGAA
>NC_090725.1:300979836-300982875 GCF_036898095.1 Palaemon carinicauda | reverse complement strand
ATATAATATATACTGTGTATATATATATAATGTATATATATATAATGTATATATATATATATATATATATATATATATATAAAACCAGACACTTTCACTTAATCATATAGGAGTGATATCAAAGCTATCGGGGTTTCTAAAGCAAGTATCATTGAAAAATTGTAGACGTCACTGAAGGAGCTGTAAGGCCAGTTTATTCAAATGGTTGTGCAACCATTAGTGGGTCAGTTCAGTTCATTGTTTAGTACTTGTTTGTTTAACAGACATGCCAAAAGGTCTTCTTGCTGAATCCATAATCTCTCCTATATGATAAAGAGAAAGTCTGGATATATATATATATATATATGTATATAATATATATATATATATATATATATATATATATATACATACATACATATTTATATATATATATACATATACATATATACACATATACTGTATATATATTTATTATATATACATATAATTATATATATTCATTATATACAGTATATATATATATATATATATATATATATATAAAAATATATATATATATAAAATATATATATATATATATATATATATATATATATATATATATTTCCGTCATGCCAAGCTCCTCGTCTCTCTGATACTGGAGAAAGGAAGTAGTCATACCCTGTCGAGATGGGGCGTGTGCGTGCACATCTATCTAAATATTTAGCCATCATATTTGACGGGACGCATACACTTAATTTATGAATAATGGAAGGCTAAATGAGTATGTATAGCTCTCTCACTTTTTAATGTTTATAGATTCAGGTGTCAGAGGAGAGCGGTTTGCTAAGAGATTAGTTTCGAATTAAGTATGAATTAGAATTAAGTATGAATGAAACGCAGTAAAATAAAACATTCAACAACTTTCACGAGGCTGGCCCAATTGCTAAATGGCCGTAAATTCTGGGCCTTGTCATGTGTGTGTGTTTGTTTGTTTGAATTCAATCTAGTTTGTGTTACAACCTCGCCAAGACTTGCATTGGTATATCCGGAATGTTTATCGGCTGGAAGTGTCGTACTTTGAACGTTTTCATCGTATTTCGTGGAAATCCGTATATACTTCCGTTTTCCGGATGTTATCGTAAAACAAACACTCATAACGGATGTGAGCAAAAGCAAGTAATCAAACTTTCGACTGGGCTCCACAAGGCTCTAAAAGAGTCGGAAGACCCAGGCCTACATGGTTGATGACTATGAAGCGTGAGGTAGATGATGAATGGATAAGTATTGAATTAAAAGCTCTATATAGAGACGACTGGCGAAATCTGACTGAGGCCCTTTGCGTCAAGAGGGCATAGATTTTATATTATATATATATATATATATATATATATATATATATATATATGTGTGTGTGTATATATATATATATATATATATATATATATATATATATACACATTATATATGTATGTATATATATATATATACATTATATATGTATGTATATATATATATATATATATATATAGAGAGAGAGAGAGAGAGAGAGAGAGAGAGAGAGAGAGAGAGAGGAGAGAGAGAGATGAGAGAAGAGGAGAGAGAGAGAGAGAGAGTTCTTATTATATATAGGAGAGATTCCAACAAACATCTTTGAATCATGCAAATTTCTGTAAGTCAGTTAATAAACGTAAAATTGCGGTTTGGCACCATTTGAATGTGTGTGGAGGCACACACCGCACCATCGAAGCTTTTTATTTGCATTACTACATCTTCTCATTTAAACATCGACCTTTTATCAAGTCCCTTGTCAAATCCCCTTGTCAAGTTCCTTGTCAAGTCCCTTGTCAAGGCCCTTGTCAAGTTCCTTGTCAAGTTCCTTGTCAAGTCCCTTGTCAATTGACATAGGAGATGGAAAGTGTCTTGGTTGATGTAGTGTCTTAAGTTGATAATTTTCATATTGAGGTTAAGATAAAATAGAGTTATGATGGCCATTCGAGAGGTATTGGTTTGCATGCTATTGGAGAAATCTGTTGGACAGCATAGAGCTCAGTGGGCTAAAAATTTGGTAGGGCTTAGGTGGGCTAACAATTTTGACAACATAGGGCTCAGTGTGCTACAAATTTTGACAACATAGGGCTCAGTGGGCTACAAATTTGGACAACATAGGGCCCAGTGGCCTAAAAATTTGATTAAGGCTCAGGGGGCTATAAATTTGACAACAAGGGCTCAGTGGGCTAACAATTTTGACAACATAGGGCTCAGTGGGCTACAAATTTGGACAACATAGTGCTCAATGGGCTGAATATTTGATAATGTCAGTGGACTGTAAATTTGACAACATAGGGCTCAGTGAGCTAAAGTTTGAACAGCATAGGAATCAATGAACATAGGGTTCAGTGAGCTAAAACTTTGAACAACATAGGGGCTCATGGGCTAAAAATTTTGGACAACATAGCGCTCAGTGGGCTAAAGATTTGATAAGGTCAGTGGGCTATAAATTTGACAACATAGGGCTCAGTGAGCTAAAAGTTTGAACAGCATAGGGCTTAGTGTGCTAGAAAATTTGGACAACATAAAGCTCAGAGGGCTAAAAACTTGGACAACATAAAGCTCAGAGGGCTAAAAACTTGGACAACATAAAGCTCAGAGGGCTAAAAATTTGGACAACATAAAGCTCAGAGGGCTAAAAACTTGGACAACATAAAGCTCAGAGGGCTAAAGATTTGACAACTTAAAGCTCAGAGGGCTAAAAATTTGGACAACATAAAGCTCAGAGGGCTAAAATTTGGACAACATAAAGCTCAGAGGGCTAAAAATTTGGACAACATAAAGCTCAGAGGGCTAAAAACTTGGACAACATAAAGCTCAGAGGGCTAAAAATTTGGACAACATAAAGCTCAGAGGGCTAAAAATTTGGACAACATAAGCTCAGAGGGCTAAAAATTTGGACAACATAGGGCTCGAGTGGGTGTTAAACATTTGGACAACATAGGGCTCAGTGGGCTAAAAATTTGGACAACATAGTTCTCAGTAGGCTAAAAATTTGGAATTCTTTATTGTATAATGGTTATTTTC
>NC_090725.1:300969836-300974836 GCF_036898095.1 Palaemon carinicauda | reverse complement strand
AATTGTACAAGTTATAATGAAAATGTTTCGTTAGATGATTAATATGGACCCGCCCGAGAAGTAGTTCACTCGACTTCAGTGGAGGGTTGGATTTAAACCCAAAACAAGTAAACAAGTAAGTAAACAGTTAGCAATATTAACCATTTCATTTTGGTCCTCACAAGTTTTAGAGAGGCTGTTATAATACTCCAGAAGTGTCCTGTCCTTTCCAAGAGTATTATTGATTTTATCTTGAGAATATATTTTTATTCTTTTTCTTTTTTTATTTTACGCTCCTAGGCATGTTACTATTCGGATATTTGTGGCATATAAATTTGCTTCTTAAATAACTTTTTTGAATCATGAAAAAGGGGTTAACACAAGGGGTAATTTTTCTGTAGCTACTTCACTCATGGTATGGGTAGAAGAGAGACTTTAGCTTTGATAAGCAGCTCTTCTAGGAGAAGGACACTCCAAAATCAAACCATTGTTCTCTATTCTTGGGTAGTGCCATAGCCTCTGTACCATGGTCTTCCACTGCCTTGGGTTAGGGTTCTCTTGCTTGAGGGTACACTCAAGCACAATATTCTATCTAATTTCTCTTCCTCTTGTTTTGTCAAAGTTTTTGTAGTTTATATAAGAAATATTTATTTTAATGTTATTACTCTTAAATTGTTTAATTTTTCCTTGTTTCCTTTCCTCACTGAGCTATTTTCCCTGTTGGGGCTCCTTGGCTTATAGCATCCTGCTTTTCCAACTAGGGTAGGGTTGTAGCTCAGCAAGTAATAATAGTAATAATAATGATAATGAAAATAATAATAATAGTAATAATAATAATAATAATAATAATAATGAATTATAGAATTAACTACCAAGTAATAATAGTAATAATAATGATAATGAAAATAATAATAATAATAATAATAATAATATTTAAATTATAGAATTATTAACTTATTACATTAATAATGTTATCGTCAAGTTGTGGTCGTTTTGTGCAGTTGCTTTGGTGTTCGTGTTTGTCTGGGGAGGTTGAGTACCTGAGGGTCGTCTACCTTTGTTTCACAGAAGGTATGGATTTTACTGAGAAAGCCTAAATTTGGGTTGGAAGGTCCATTTTCTGGTTATTAAGAGTGTCGATACACTTCATGCGCACGCATGCATTCACAAGTACACACGCATGTACGTATGTATATATGTGTTGTATACATATATATATATATATATATATATATATATATATATATATATATATATATATATATATATATATATGTAGATTCATATATATATAATTATATATATATATATATATATGTGTGTGTGTATAAATATATATATATATATATGTATGTATATATATATATATATATATATATATGTGTGTGTGTGTATATATACAGTATATATATATGTATGGATATATATATATATATATATATATATATATATATATATATATATATATATATATGTATGTATCATCTACGCCTACTGACGCAAAGGGCCTCGGTTAGATTTCGCAAGTCGTCTCTATCTTGAGCTTTTAATTCAAAAGCTCTCCATTCATCATCTACTTCGCGCTTCATAGTCTTCAGCCATGTAGGTCTGGGCATTCCAACTCTAGTGCTTTGTGGAGCCCAGCTATGTGTGTGTATTATGTACGTATATATTATTTTTGTCCATATTCATCTATGTATGTATACGCACTAATGTGTATCCGCTTGCCTGCTTGCACCCACATGCAAAGAGTTAATTAGTGATTTTGCAAAGTGTGCAGTAGTCCTACAGCTTTCTAACCCCCCCCCCCCCTCATACATTCAGCTGATCAGTCAAATCTTAGTGTGAGAGTCCTTGCCTCTGGGGTGAGGAGTCTTTGTCATCCCCACAGGAGGCTGTTGTGTTTAAAAATAGCGTATCTTCCGAGAAGGTCTTTTAATGAATATGCACGGGTATGTGAATCCTTATGGGGCAAGTAGGGGGAAGTGTGTGATAAAGTTACGTAATGTTCATATTATTATTATTATTATTATTATTATTATTATTATTATTATTATAAGCTAATTTACAACAGTATTTTGAAAAGTAGGAGGCTATAAGCCCAAGGTATCCAACAGGAGAAAGTAGCCCGGTAAGGAAAGGAAAGAAGGAAATGAAAAAACTTAAAAGAGGTGATGGACAATCAAAATATTTTAAGAACAGTCACAACTTAAAAATAGATCTCTCATATAATAAAAAAACACTATATGAAGAGAATCACGTCAGCCTGTTTAACTTAAAAATAGTTGATACAAGTTTTATGTATATGCAAATACAGATATAGAGTTTTTATAGTGTATATATAAGAGGTATATTTATTGTTACTGTTCTTAGAATATTTTATCCTAATTGTTCATTACTTCTCTTGTATATTTATTTTCTTATTTCATATCCTCCTTGCTGGAGCCCATTGGGCTTAGAGCATCTTGCTACTCCACCTAGGGTTGTAGCTTATCTGGTAATAATAATAATAATAATAATCATTATAATAATGATAATGATGATGATGATGTACCTTCTAAATACAACACCAACAACAATAATAATAATAATAGTAATAATGATAATAATAATAATAATGAGAATGTACCCTTCAAATACAATAATGATAATAATAGTAATGATAATAATATATTAATAATAATAATAATAATAATAATAATAATAATGAGGGTGTACTCCCTAAATACAACAACAATAATAATATCCTCTAGATAAACAATTACCTAAACATTACTTTATGCGTAGATTTTTCTCCCTTCGCATAAGCAAGAGCGACTATTCAAGTGTGACCTTAATAGGTATAGTTTTTTCTTGAAGATGCGACTCGGTGGGTGTCCTTGCTCCACATATTCATCCTTAGGTGTTGGTATGCTAATGATCTCTGTCCAGCCAGTCTGGTTTTGGGTGTCTCGTGCAAGCTGGGGTGAGGTCGTGTCCCTATCCTGGAGACGTTCGCTGCCCTAATTACGGATTTTGATCCGTGTTTTTTAAATGAGAGATAATGTCAGTGATTTAAAATTGGAATAAAAAAAATCTCCATTTTTATAAGTTTAAAGGCCGCTCATGAATCTGAGGCAAAAGACAGTGACATTACCCTATCGAGTAGGTCAATGCCCTAGAAACTGACCGCATATACATATGAGCAGCGCCCAAACTAGAACCAAGGAGGGCTAGGCAATGGCTGCTGATGGCTCAGCAGATTAAAAAGAACTTGGCCGTTTTAAAGGTTTAAAGGCCGCTCATGAATGGCAGAGGCAAGGGACATTGACATTACCATATCGAGCAGGGCAATGCCCCAGAGACTGACTATATATGCATATGATCAGCGCCCAAGCTAGGACCAAGGAGGGCCAGGCAATGGCTGCTGATGACTCAGCAGATTAAAAAGAACTTGGCCGTTTTAAAGGTTTAAAGGCCGCTCATGAATGGCAGAGGCAAGGGACATTGACATTACCATATCGAGCAGGGTAATGCCCCAGAGACTGACTATATATACATATGATCAGCGCCCAAGCTAGGATCAAGGAGGGCCAGGCAATGGCTGCTGATGACTTGGCAGTTAGACCTATAGGCTCCCCCAAACTCCAAATCCTTAACGCACAAGGTTGGTGAGGTTGCAGCAACCAAAGAAACTAAGCTAAGCTACAACCCTAGTTGGAAAAGCAGGATGCCCTAAGCCCAAGGTCTCCAACAAGGAAAATAGCCCAGTGAGGAAAGGAAACAAGAAAAAATAGATATTTTAAGAAGAGTAACAACATTAGATAAATATTTCCTATAAAACTTTTAACAAAACAAGAGGAAGAGAAATAAGAGCAACGTGTCTGATTATATATATTATGGTCTGGTGGTAAGTCATGAAACCACAGTTTCCTTGGTCCGAGTTCAAATCCAAGGCCAATAAGAAACTATTATCTGAATTTAATTCCTCCTTGGGTCTCTAGTCCCGAGGTAGAGAGAATTGGATATTAAGAGGTATTTATGGCTTACACACACACACACACACACATATATATATATATATATATATATATATATATATATATATATATATATATATATATATATATATATATATACCTTGACCTTTCACCATTTAATCATTTCCAGCCTTTTACATAGTAGTTAATCTCTACAAGTTTAATAACTACGATTGAAATTGTGGTCGGGAAGCTGTTCATAAACAAACACACGAACACACACACACACACACACACACACGAGCAGGAGTGAAAACATAACCTCCTAACTTCGTTGACTGAAGTAATAATAAGCTTCGCATTGTAACTGAGTATCATTACCAATCTCTAGTATAATTTCTGTATCCAAACAAAGATTATAACTAAGCCACAGAATAAATAATGGGGGGGGGGAGGGGGTTAACAGAGGTGGATAGTAAACGAGGTTCTTATCAGCATATTCTCAGTGGCACTCATCGAGGAGGAGGAGGAGGAGAGGGAGGAGGAGGAGGAGGAGCAGGAGCAGGAGCAGGAGGAGCAGGAGCAGGAGGAGCAGAAGCAGGAGGAGGCGGAGGAGCAGGAGGAGCAGAAGCAGGAGGAGGCGGAGGAGCAGGAGCAGAAGCAGGAGGAGGCGGAGGAGCAGGAGCAGGAGGAGCAGGAGCAGGAGGAGCAGAAGCAGGAGGAGGCGGAGGAGCAGGAGCAGGAGGAGCAGAAGCAGGAGGAGGCGGAGGAGCAGGAGCAGGAGGAGCAGAAGCAGGAGGAGGCGGAGCAGGAGCAGGAGGAGCAGAAGCAGGAGGAGGCGGAGGAGCAGGAGCAGGAGGAGGTGGAGGAGCAGGAGCAGGAGGAGGCGGAGGAGCAGGAGCAGGAGCAGGAGCAGGAGGAGGCGGAGGAGCAGCAGGAGGAATAGGAGGAGGAGGAGGAGGATGAGGAGGAGGAGGAGGTAGAGGAAGAGGAGGAGGAGGAGCCTGTTAAAAGGAGTGATTTCCATTTGTTCGGTGGAGGTAAAACAGATCTGGTTACCCA
>NC_090725.1:300957336-300964836 GCF_036898095.1 Palaemon carinicauda | reverse complement strand
GAATTGTTAATGTTGGATACAAATGAAATGAGTCTTTCATACTTTGATACATGCATACTTATACGTAAGCGAGAGAGAGAGAGAGAGAGAGAGAGAGAGAGAGAGAGAGAGAGAGAGAGAGAGAGAGAGAGAGAGAGAGAGAGAGAGAGAAATTTATTTCTTGCCGTCAGTTGAAAGCTTCTCTGATGTATGATTTTGAAGGAAGTATATGTATGAATATATGATTCATCGGTTTACGTGTATGAAAACATAACATTTAAAATTACTTAATTATTCTTTTTAAAATTATTGATTGCTAGGTACTCATTATCCGGCAATGTGTTGGAATTCGAAGTCATTTTTTTCTAGTGAATCTCCCTTATATAATAAAGAACAAGCATCTGTCTATGCATATAATATATAAATAGGTAAAGATTATATATATATATATATATATATATATATATATGTATATATTATATATATGTATATATATATATGTATATATATATATATATATATATATGATAAATTTTTGCCCATATAAACGTGTTTTTTCATATTTCAAATAAGCCATATATATTAATACATTAAAGTCTGGATTCTCTTAACGACCTCGGGATCAGAGCCCCAGGTGAAATCACTCAAAGACGATAGTATCAGACCGGGCGGGATTTGAACCCTGGTCTAGGATACCTGTATGCCAGTGACCATGCCACGAAGAAAGATTTGAGTGATTTCACCTGGGGCTCTGATCCCGAGGTCGTTAAGAGAATCCAGACTTTAATGTCTTAATATATATGGCTTATTTGAAATATATATATATATATATATATATATATATAAATATATATATATATATATATATAAATATATATATTATATATATATAAATATATATATTATATATATATAAATATATATATTATATATATATATAAATATATATATTATATATATATATAAATATATATATTATATATATAATATATATAATATATATATATATATATATATATATAAATATATATATTATATATATAATATATATAATATATATATATATATATATTATATAATATATATATATATATATATATATATATATATATATATATATATATATTCTCGTGAACATTTGTATTTGCAATTGCAACTAAGTAAAAAATGGCTTATTCAATATGAGAGGTATTCTTAAAAGCGTTATTTAGAACCTTTCTGTATAGTCCTTTGTTAAAGTAATTCTTTTATATCTGCTTAGCTTTCACATATTTTCTAATGACACTTTCTATTTTATTATTATCAATTTCCTCTGTTCATACATGGTGAAACAAATTGTGTGTGTTTCTTATAGTGTGAGTCAGTTGTTTGGTAATTTATTAACATTGTTAAATTCTCTCTCTCTCTCTCTCTCTCTCTCTCTCTCTCTCTCTCTCTCTCTCTCTCTCTCTCTCTCTCTCTCTCTCTCTCTCTCTCTCTCTCAGGAAACCGGTGTAATAAGACTTATAATTCGATTGAATTGTGGATTGTTTAAAAGCTAATAAACCATGATTTATTATATTTTAACTCGCATTTAATTAAAAAAAAAATTAAACAGTCTAACACACATTTACAGAGATGTCTGTTCTTATATTAGAATAAGCAAAATACGATTTAAAAATATTGATATTAATTACAATTAAATTTTTGATGTGTAAATAACAAAAATAAATGTTCATTTGTTGATTAATTATTTGTTTCTTTTACAGGTATGTGGCCCATGAGTTATTGGAAGTTGCCAATGGTAACAGACGCTGTTTATTTTGATAAGTATATGAAGTATATTTTGTTAAGAGTATGAAGTATATTTTTTAGGTATATGAAGTATATTTTGTTAAGTATATTTCAGGTATTTTAAAGTATATTTGGTTAAGTATATGAAGTATATTTTTTAAGTGTTTATAGTATATTTTGTTGTGTATATGAAGTATATTTTGTTAAGTGTTTAAAGTATATTTTGTTAAGTATATGAAGTATATTTTGTTAAGTATATAAAGTATATTTAATTAAGTATATGACGTATGTTTTGTTAAGAATATGACGTCAATTTTTTTAATTATATGACGCATATTTTGTTAAGTGTATGAAGTATATTATGTCAAGTGTTTAAAGTTCATTTTGTTAAGTATATGAAGTATATTTTATAAAGTGTATGAAGTGTCATTTGTAGTCCACTCGTAATCCTATTCTTGCTACACGTTGCTCACTTCTAGGTCAGGGTTATTTGGTGTTATTTTCTTCACTTCTTCTTCTTCTTCTTCTTGTTCTTCTTTGTCTGCATCTTTTCCCACTTTTATGTGGGGTCGATGTTCACAGTTTCCACTGGCCATATTGGTTTTGGCTAATTTTTCATATATAAATTATTGTTTTTGAGTAACTCAAATTCAAACTGTGTAATTCGTCTTCTTCTTCTTCTTCTTCTTCTTCTTCTTCTTCTTCTTCTTCTTCTTCTTCTTTTCCCGCTTTTATATGAGGTCGATGTTCACAATCTCCAGTGGCCATATTGGTTTTGGCTAATTTTTCATATATAAATTATTGTTTTTGAGTAACTCAAATTCAAAATTAAGATATGTAAATTTGTTAATTGTTAAATTAGAAGTTTTTTTTTTATTTAAAAATTCTATTGAATGTAATCATACTGGAAATATTGTGATTGTAAATAAAAAAGTAATTTAATTTTTTAATAAATAGATAAAAAAAAAATTCATGGCCAGATGCCTTTCCTGCCGCCAACCCACCCCATTTACCCGGGCTTGGGACAGGCACCAGGTTGAGGCTGGCTGGCTGGGTTTGTTATTTTCTTTACTAATTTGATGAATGATATTTGCAATTATAACCATTGATGAGAATTTTGAGTGATGTAATCGTTAAGTATATTTCTCTCAGAACATAGAAATGCTTTTTAAACCATATGAATCGAAGTATATAAGAAATTTAGATTTTTTTATGGCATACAGGCAATCAAGGTCAAAATCCTTGCTGTGACCAAGTTGTGGAATGATCTTCCTAATCGGGTAGTTGAATCATAGAACTTCAAACGTTCAAATTTGCAGCAAATTATTTTTATGTTGAACAGGCTGACATAAGTCCTTTTATAGTTATATATGAATTATCTGTTTTAATATTAATGTTTTTTAAAGTATTTTATTTTAATTTTTCATTACTTCTTATATCGTTTATTTATTTGTTTCCTTTCGTCACTGGGCTATTTTTTACCTGTTGGAGCCCATGGGCTTATAGCATCTTCCTTTTCCAACTAGGGTTGTAGCTTGGGTAGTGATGATAATGATTATAGAGAACATCGATGTTGATATCAAATTATGATTGGGTGTGAAGGTTTAAAGGCCTCCCATGAATGGCAGGGGCAAGGGACAGTGACATTGCCCTATCGAACAGGAAAATGCCCTATGATCAGCGCCAAAGCCCCCTCTCCACCCAAGCTAGGACCAAGGAGGGTCAGGCAGTGGCTGCTGATAACTCGGCAGATACCCCTATAGGCTCCTCCAACTCCCTATTCTTAGCTCACAAGGATGGTGAGGTTGCAACGTGCAAAAAAACTAACCAGTTTGAGCTGGACTGGAACCCCAGTCTAGCGTTCACTAGTCTGGAACGTTACCACATCGGCCACCAGTCTAAAGGACACAATAGAATTTTGTAGCCCAAAACAGCTGATGTTGTGTGCAAGTAAACACGACCACTCACTTAGATGGCTTCTTGTTTACTTTTCGCTCTTCATGGATATTATCAGTTGCGTTCACTTAAATGTTCATTTAACTGTTCACTTAAATGTTCATTTAACTGTTCACTTAAATGTTCATTTAACTGTTCACTTAAATGTTCATTTAACTGTTCACTTAATACCGAATAACACCTCTTACCCCCAATTGTGCTTCACTTATTGCTGGCATATTATTCTTTCAGGAGACAGGAAAAAAATGAAACTTACTATTTGGGAAAATGCGGTGTTAAAATAATAGAGTTAAGAAGAATGAAAGTTAACAAGCATCTTGCCGTGAAAGCCTCTCTTTTCCATTAGAAAGTTGTGCGGAGAGAGAGAGAGAGAGAGAGAGAGAGAGAGAGAGAGAGAGAGAGAGAGAGAGAGAGAGAGAGAGAAAGAGATTCAAAAGTGGACATAAAAATGGTAAACGTAATTAGACCGCAGGAAGTATCTAGAGCTTTCCAAACGTCATCTTCAATAAACTGATATATTGATCATTACGCTTGATCTAGAATAAATTTATCGAGGAGTACCTACGAAGATAATGGCAGCGCATACACTCACGCGCACACACATACACTACCATACACACAAACACACACACATGTATATATATATATATATATATATATATATAAGTATATATATATTTATATATAATTATATATATATATATATAATTATATATACATATATATATACTTATATATATATATATATATATATATATATATATATATATCTATATATATATATGTGTGTGTGTGTGCGTATATATAATTTTATATAATATATATATATATATATATATATATATATATATATATATATATATATATATAGTTAGTGTGTGTGTGTTTGTATGTTTGTCACCTTGGCTTTGTGGTAGGGCGTAGATAGTTTCCTAAACACCACCCAGCTAGCTGTAAGTGGTGGGTACTAGTATCTGCTGGGTAAGCAAAAAGGGGGTTAGCTACCTTTTGTATAAGGACTTTCTGAGAAACTTGAAATCTCCTTTCTTTCTGGCACATTCCTTCAAATATAGATACGGTTTCAAATCATATTGATTCTTATTAATGATATTTATAAACACATATACATACGTGCTCCATTCTATATACTTTGCTCCATAAATAATCACATCCATTTCTGTTCCATTCTATATACTTTGCTCCATAAACAAACACATCCACATGTGCTCCTTTTTATATAGTTTGCTCCATAAACAAACACATCCACGTGCTCCTTTTTATATACTTTGCTCCATAAACAAACACATCCACACGTGCTCCATTCTATATACTTTGCTCCATAAATAAACACATCCACACGTGCTCCTTTCTATATACTTTGCTCCATAAATAAACACATCCACACGTTCTCCTTTCTATATACTTTGCTCCATAAACAAACACATCCACACGTGCTCCATTCTATATACTTTGCTCCATAAATAATCACATCCATTTCTGTTCCATTCTATATACTTTGCTCTATAAATAAACACATCCACACGTGCTCCTTTCTATATACTGTGCTCCATAAACAAACACATCCACACGTACTCCATTATATATATTTTGCTCCATAAATAAACACATCCACACGTGCTCCTTTCTATATACTTTGCTCCATAAATAAACACATCCACACGTGCTCCTTTCTATATACTTTGCTCCATAAATAAACACATCCACACGTCCTCCATTATATATATTTTGCTCCATAAATAAACACATCCACACGTGCTCCTTTCTATATACTTTGCTCCATAAATAAACACATCCACACGTCCTCCATTATATATATTTTGCTCCATAAATAAACACATCCACACGTGCTCCTTTCTATATACTTTGCTCCATAAATAAACACATCCACACGTGCTCCTTTCTATATACTTTGCTCCATAAATAAACACATCCACACGTGCTCCCTTCTATATAATTTGCTCCATAAATAAACACATCCACACGTGCTCCTTTCTATATACTTTGCTCCATAAATAAACACATCCACACGTGCTCCTTTCTATATACTTTGCTCCATAAATAAACACATCCACACGTCCTCCATTATATATATTTTGCTCCATAAATAAACACATCCACACGTGCTCCTTTCTATATACTTTGCTCCATAAATAAACACATCCACACGTCCTCCATTATATATATTTTGCTCCATAAATAAACACATCCACACGTGCTCCTTTCTATATACTTTGCTCCATAAATAAACACATCCACACGTGCTCCTTTCTATATACTTTGCTTCATAAATAAACACATCCACACGTGCTCCTTTCTATATACTTTGCTCCATAAATAAACACATCCACACGTCCTCCATTATATATATTTTGCTCCATAAATAAACACATCCACACGTGCTCCTTTCTATATACTTTGCTCCATAAATAAACACATCCACACGTGCTCCTTTCTATATACTTTGCTCCATAAATAAACACATCCACACGTGCTCCTTTCTATATACTTTGCTCCATAAATAAACACATCCACACGTGCTCCTTTCTATATACTTTGCTCCATAAATAAACACATCCACACGTGCTCCATTCTATATACTTTGCTCCATAAATAAACACATCCACACGTGCTCCTTTTTATATACTTTGCTCCATAAACAAACACGTCACACGTGCTCCATTCTATATACTTTGCTCCATAAATAAACACATCCACACGTGCTCCTTTTTATATACTTTGCTCCATAAATAAACACATCCACACGTGCTCCTTTCTATATACTTTGCTCCATAAACAAACACATCCACACGTGCTCCTTTCTATATACTTTGCTCCTTAAATAAACACATCCACACGTCCTCCATTATATATATTTTGCTCCATAAATAAACACATCCACACGTGCTCCTTTCTATATACTTTGCTCCATAAATAAACACATCCACACGTGCTCCTTTCTATATACTTTGCTCCATAAATAAACACATCCACACGTCCTCCATTATATATATTTTGCTCCATAAATAAACACATCCACACGTGCTCCTTTCTATATACTTTGCTCCATAAACAAACACATCCACACGTGCTCCTTTCTATATACTTTGCTCCATAAATAAACACATCCACACGTGCTCCATTCTATATACTTTGCTCCATAAATAAACACATCCACACGTGCTCCTTTCTATATACTTTGCTCCATAAACAAACACATCCACACGTGCTCCATTCTATATACTTTTCTCCATAGATAAACACATCCACACGTGCTCCTTTCTATATACTTTTCTCCATAAACAAACACATCCACACGTGCTCAAATCTATATACTTTTCTCCATAGATAAACACATCCACACGTGCTCCATTCTATATACTTTGGTCCATAAACACATCTATACGTGTTCCATACTATATATTTTACTCCATGTAAAGTATATTACAGCTTAGATTACATCCATCGAATCATTTTTGGCTCCTGTCCAATGTTCTCTTCAGAGGAAGAACCTTAATCGTCTGGGAAATGAATGAGTTTGTTTTGAGTTGCGAAGGATTCTCCCTTAATCTCAGGATCTAGACTTCTTCGTTTCAACTTCCTTTATAAAGGAGGGGGGCGGGGTAGGAAGGAAGGAGGGGGGGGGGTTAGGAATTTGGAACGTGGATGGTTCGTGTGTTATTTCTCAGGGAATTCGTGCAGCTCACCGGAAAATTTTATTGGGGGATTCACTGGGGAAAAAAGGTCAATGACCTTACAAGAAAAGGAATGGTA
>NC_090725.1:300942106-300954336 GCF_036898095.1 Palaemon carinicauda | reverse complement strand
GGGGGGGTAGCCGACATCAATAAATGAAACAAAACAAAAAAGGGGACCTCTACTCTCTACATTCCTCCAGCCTAACAAGGGACTCAACCGAGTTCAGCTGGTACTGCTAGGGTGCCACAGCCCACCCTCCCACATTATCCACCACAGATGAAGCTTCATAATGCTGAATCTCCTACTGCTGCTACCTCCGCGGTCATCTAAGGCATCGGAGGCTGGGAACCCCCTCTCCTGTATCTACATCCTGTGAGACATCAACATAAAAAGATAAACTTTCATTAAATTTATTTGGTAGAATGGAGATTCCGCAAAGATGCGGGATGTACCAGTAAATAAAGAACAGTAAATTTAAACATCAATGACTTGAAACATAAAATACACAAACAATAACTTTTATTCATACGACAAGAACTAAACATACAATTGTATAACCAAATTGGTATATTTCTTGCATTCTGATCCAACAGAACATACGTCAAAAGCTTAGTCTCTCTCTCTCTCTCTCTCTCTCTCTCTCTCTCTCTCTCCAGTTGCACACTTGATAATTTTCATCCCACGTGTACATCTTTGTGCCTTGGCCAACCTACCTCCTACAAGTAGATGCGTTTTCATTTTGTAATAAGATCAACTTGAATAAATTTTATTTGGTATAATTAGAAATTTTGCAGAGATATGTATTGCACCACAAGGTGTAGAAAAAGTAAATTTAAACTACATCAACGACTTAAAACATAAAATAATACAAAAAATTAACTTTTATTGACAACAAGACCTGAACATGCAAATGTATAACCTTCAAATTGGTATATTTCATGTATTCTGATCGAACTGAATCTCTCTCTCTCTCTCTCTCTCTCTCTCTCTCTCTCTCAGGAGGAATCCTATTCTTTTTTTCTTTGTGGCTATTAGTGTCCAAGAGTAGAATGAAAGCGAGTCTTAACGCCAGCAAAGCCTTGCCAAAGAGAGGTGCTGAAAATGTTCATTCAGGTGAGATCACCTCTTTGTTCTTCCGTAAACAAACCTGCGACTTCTTGGTGGATTTGGTTACTGCTGCTGCTTCTCGTATCGTTGAGAGGAAGTTTGGTTATTTGGCATCGTAAGACAGTCTTGTTTTGATTTCTAGACTTTCTAGAGGGTAATTCACTTTGAAATTCTCCATCTACAGACCTTTTATTTTCTATTGCTTGTGGCTGTGGAGTTTGAACTGAGAACTTGTATCACATGAATAAGGTTTGAACTAGGCAGGTGTGTCTCATAAACAAAGTTTGAACTATGCAGATGTATTTCATAACAGGATTTGAACTGAGCAGCTGTATCGGATAAACAGGGTTTGAACTAAGCAGGTGTATTTCATAAAAGGATGTGAACTGAACAGCTGTATCTGATAAACAGGGTTTGAACTTGGAAATTATATCTCATAACAGGGTTTGAACTGAAGAGCTATATTTCATGTCTAAACAGGGTTTGAACTGAGCAGCTGTATTTCATAACAGGCTTTGAACTGAGCAGTTGTATCTCATAAGTTTTTGATCTAGGCAGGTGTATCACATAACAGGGTTTGAACTGGGCAGCTATGTTTCAACAGTTTTTTAATTAGGCAGGTGTATCTCATAAACAGGGTTTGAACTGAGCAGCTGTATCTCATAAACAGAGTTTGAACTGAGCAGCTGTATCTCATAACAGGGCTTGAATTGAGCAGCTGTATCTCATAAACAGGGTTTGAACTGAGCAGGTGTATCTCATAACAGGGTTTGAATTAAGCAGCTGTATCTCATAACAGGTTTTGAACTGAGGAGCTGTATTTCAAGTTTATGAACTTGGCAGGTGTATCTCATAACAGGGTTTGAACTAGGCAGCTGTATCTCATAACAGATTTTGAACTGAGCAGCTGCATCTCAACAGAGTTTGAACTGAGCAACTGTATTTCAATAGTTTTTGAACTAGGCAGGTGTACATCATAACTAGGTTTGAACTGAGCAGCTGTATCTCAAGTTTATTAACTTGGCAGGTGTATCTCATAACAGGATTTGAACTGAGCAGGTGTATCTCATAAACAAGGTTTGAACTGAGCAGCTGCATCTCATAACAGGATGTTGTTTCGAGGAGAGATTGGAAGAGAAGCCTCTGAACTTAAGCAGAGTCAAAGCTTCGGCCACAATGCCACTGTTTAAGACGTCAGCCAGAAGGGATAAAGCCAAACTTATCGCATTTCTCTTTCATTTATAGTTGAGGGTCCGAGAGAGAGAGAGAGAGAGAGAGAGAGAGAGAGAGTGAGTTTTTATTTCTTTGGGGGGACGCTATTTGTATGTGGTATTAATAGCCCTTGGTCGTAGGGATTAGTCTCTTACAATTATTGTGCGAGATTGGTAAAGCATGCTCTCTCTCTCTCTCTCTCTCTCTCTCTCTCTCTCTCTCTTTATATATAAATATATATGTATATATACAGTGTATATATATATATATATATATAATATAATATATATATATATATATAATTATATATATATATATATATATATACACAGTACAGTGTATATACAGTATATATATATATATATATATATTACAAACATATACATACATACATACATACATACATACATTATGTAAATGTATACCTAATTATTTAGCATTTTACTATGCGTGAAAAACACTTATGATATTTCGTATCCAATTTTAGGCTTTCAATAACTCCTAATGGTAATGAACTACTGTATATTGATTGTAATTCAATCTTCCTCCTGTAAGGCGTAGTGAATTCGTCACTTACGGGTTTACAATATTTGCTAATAAATTTACCGATTTTCCCCTTCGCTGCTTTTTGGTGTATACCGAAGTTAATTTTCCTCTGGATATTACGTCATGCAGGGGGTGACTGGATCTCATCCTTACCTTGTATCAAGTGTCTGTGGTCATCATTTATTTATGGATGGCGTCTTGTTTGTTTGTGGGCTACTGCTTCCTTGTTCATTGAGTTATGGGTCTTCAAAGAGATCCTTCTGATCATTCATTTCTCCTTCAGCTTTTGTTGTTTTGCGACATATGTGTCTATACACATATGCAATACACACACAGATATAAATATATATATATATATATATATACATATTCGTGTGTGTATACTGTGTTTATATATATATATATATATATATATGATAAATTTTGCACATTTAGACGTGTTTTTCATATTCAAATAAGCCATATATTTTTTATACATTAATGTCTGGATTCTCTTGACGACCTCTGGATCAGAGCCCCTGGCGAAATCACACAAGGATAAGAGCTTGTGAGTGGCCGGGAGTCGAACCCTGGTCCAGTAAACTTGTATAGACAATGACTAGACCACTTAGCTACGAAGAAAGATAAAAGTCAATGACAATTCTTTTGTACTTATACTTGTCGAATTTAGGTATATTTGTACTTAAAATTGAAATCAACCCATCTTCACCATCGTAGCTAATTGGTAGTTTGTGACTTGGCATTCGATTTATGATAAATTTTGCACATTTAGACGTGTTTTTCATATTTAAATTAATGTATAAAAATATATGGCTTATTTGAATATGAATATTGCCACATATTGCGCAGCCAACAAATCGTGTCGACATTAGAATAGTTACAGATGGCTTCAAACTGTTAGAACCTAGATTTATGTCTACTTGGGCTCCAGAGCCATTAAATATGCGGCCCCGAAACTAAATTATAAGCTCCCACGAAACATTCGAATGATTGAAGACATTAAGGCTTTCAAGGGAAAACTGAAGACTTTCTTATTTCAACAGTCATACAACAGTGACGATTTAATAGTAAATGAACAATACGCGATATGAAACGTTAAATACTCTGAACGAACAAGGTAAAACGACAGTGGAGGTCCTTTAGTGAGTGGGGTTCCCCTGCTGTATGGGACCCAAAAGGCAGCCATCAAAGTAATGTAAAGTAGTTGGAAAAGGAGGATTCTGTAAGCCCAGGGGCTTCAACAGGGAAATTACCCCAGTGAGGAAAGGAAACAAGGAAAAATTAAATATTATTAAGAAGAGTATCTAAATCTAAATATATCTCATTATAAACTATAAAAACTTTAACGAAACAAGAGGAAGATAAATCTGTCCATTGGTCTATTCTATCGAGCATGTTTCTTGTACTTCCTATCATTCCTTTGTTTGTGACATGTGACATTTAGAAAACCTTTGCACCATAAAGTAGATATTTTTTTTATATAAGAATAAATATTGCATAAATTAGTGCAAGTAACAAATGCCTAATTACTTTTGTGTATTGATTCATCATAAGTCATTTGTAAAGACAAAGGCCCAGGCTGGATGATGTAAATCAAATTTGTACCAAGCTTCATGGAAATGAACCATTTTATTGATTGATTGATTTGAGGTTTTCTGGCATTTGAAAAAGAATGGAAATACTCATTTCATCACAAAGTGATTTTAAAAAATTCTAAGATTTGTTTCGGAGAGTATAATATTCTCATAGTATATGGAAGGGTTTTTACATTCTCTATACTTTTCTAGTAATAAATTAAAAGAGATTTGATAGCTTTATACGTCAGAGATTATGTGATTCATTGTCATACTCAAGGCTCTTTAAATGAGTATATTTGAAAGGCATTGGTCATACCTATAAAAGAGTATATTTAAAGGACATTGGTCATACTTATAAATGGGTATATTTAAAGTACCTTGGTCATACCTTTAAATAAGTATAAAGGACATTGGTCATGCCTTTATTTGAGTATATTTAAAGAACGTTGGTCATGCCTTTAAATAAGTATAAAGGACATTGGTCATGCCTTTATTTGAGTATATTTAAAGAACGTTGGTCATGCCTTTAAATGAGTATATTTAAAGGACATTGGCCATGCCTTTAAATGAGTATATTTAAAGGACCTTGGTCATACCTTTAAATGAGTATATTTAAAGGACATTGGTCATGCCTTTAAATGAGTATATTTAAAGGACATTGGTCATGCCTTTAAATGAGTATAAAGGACATTGGTCATGCCTTTATTTGAGTATATATTTAAAGGACGTTGGTCATGCCTTTAAATTAGTATATTTTAAAGGACCTTGGTCATGCCTTTAAATGAGTATGTTTAAAAGACCTTGGTCATACCTGTAAATGAGTATATTTAAAGGACCTTGGTCATACTTATAAATGAGTATATTTAAAGGACCTTGGTCATACTTATAAATGGGTATATTTAAAGCACCTTGGTCATACCTTTAAATAAGTATATTTAAAGGACCTTGGCCATGCCTTTAAATGGGTGTATTTAAAGGACCTTGGTCTTGCCTTTAAATGAGTATATTTAAAGAACCTTGGTCATACCTTTAAATGAGTATACTTAAAGAAACTTCCCAACCTTTAAATATGTGCGAAAGTATTTATTGTTTAGGAATTACTAACCTAAGAAATGAAATACAAAACTAGAGATCATCATTTTTTCCCTTAAAGGTTATTATTATTATTATTATTATTATTATTATTATTATTATTATTATTATTATTATTATTATTATTATTATTATTATTATTATTATTATTATTATAATTAACAAAGCTACAACCCTAGTCGGAAAAGTAGGATGCTATAAGCCCAAAGGCTCCAAGAGGGAAAAATAGCCCAGTCAGGAAAGTAAATAAGTAAACTACATAAGAAATAATGAGCAAATTAAAATGAAATATGTTAAGAATATTAAGATTAATAAAAAATCATAGATAAACTGTATATCTAATGTGAAATCCTGCAATGTATTACTTCAAAAGCAACTCAAAATGTGACATCATAGTACATCCTGCTCATCAAACATCCAACAGCTCTACACATGACACAACTCCCACGTTGAAGTGCCATGAGGATACGTGGATTCTCTCTCTCTCTCTCTCTCTCTCTCTCTCTCTCTCTCTCTCTCTCCTACCGTGATAGTTAGAAGAGGATGAGGTAAGTAGGATGTAACGCATCGTTTGTCATCCTTCATTACTCGAATTATAAGCTGCAGGGTGGAAATATGCAGCCTTGTATTTGTTTAGAGTTTTATGCTTGTGTACATACAAAGCTACACACACACACGCATGTATGTGTGTGTGTATATATATATATATATATATATATAAATATATATATATATATATATATATTTTATATGTTTTATATATTATATATATAAATATATATATATATATATATATATATTTTATATGTTTTATATATTATATATATATATATATATATATGTTTATACTATATATTGTATATAGATATAAATTTATATATATTTCACATTCAATCGTGTTTTTCTTATATTCATATAAGACATAAATAGCTGCTAATGTTGAATTCGCTCTGTTTCGTGATTAGAGACCAAGGGGACAGAGCGAATTCGATATTTAGAGGTATGCATGGGCTCTATATATATATATATATATATATACACACACACACTGTATGCGGGTGTTATTTTATTAGTTTTTGTTTATTTTCCTGCTCCATACATACATACTAGCCGGAAATTGAAATGAGTGAAATATAAGAACATTTATGATATATTCATTCCACATTAGGGTACCTGTTTACACGCTGGCATATACAAAACTACCTGTTTACGAGTCGTCCTTTTCTAAGAGACTGTGTTCACAGGTTTTGTTTTTTTAAGAGTTTTGACGAATTGATGCTGAGGACTTTTGACTCTCGCCCAGCATCCGCAAGAAAGTGTATTTCGACAAATTACAGGCGACGAAAGCAACGTGTGTGTATGCTTAGGGGAACGTCGTGTTTACAAATGTCTCGTGTTGAAAGAAGGCTGTAATTTTCAGAGTGTTAAGACATCAGTAGGTCTGTTTATTTAAATTCTCTCTCTCTCTCTCTCTCTCTCTCTCTCTCTCTCAGGTAATGTTCCTTTTAATGGTGCCGGCATCGTGGCATTTGAAGCATGATTTGTTTGGAAAAATATCGTACTGAAGAAACTATGATTTTAGATTATAAACAGTCAGATGAATCAGGGGACTTTGATCCTTATGATATAGGACTTGATAATGCATTTAAAGTTGTTTATTTTTTTATCTGAAGAAACTTGATTGAAAGTGAGAGTTTAGTGTTTATTAATATCAGGAGTCAAAGAAACTATAATTTTGAATTATAAACAATTCGATGAATCCGGGACTTTGACCCTTATGATTTAGGGCTTTATAATGCATTTAAAATTATCTTTTTTGTTCACGATCAATCTGAAGAAACTTGATTGGAATTGATTTTTCTGTTAATCAATAATAAGAGCCAAAGTAGGTTACACATGCTGAAGGATTGTTGAGAGAATTGGCCTTTTGCTACCATGTTCTATCCAAGCTCCCTCTGTTTGTGGATGATTCATTGCAGATGGCTCTCTCTCTCTCTCTCTCTCTCTCTCTCTCTCTCTCTACGGACTTCAATGTTGCAAGAGGCCGTGCTTGGCTGGAAGGGTCAGGTAATCTACAAGCAATTTCTCTCTCTCTCTCTCTCTCTCTCTCTCGAACGGAATGTCCACCACATGGGAGTACTCGTGGCCGAACAGCTGGTAGATCGAAACTCGTTAGTATCATTCACCTAATGTTTAGAGACGAGGGTAATGAGCGAGACGAGCTATGAGCCATAAATTGTTTGAAGCGAAGCGTAACTGATCTTCCTGGAAGGTAAATACAATCTCTTGGAGATGTCATGAGAATGTAATGGGAGATGGTGGCTGTGTGGTGGTCGGAGAGATTTACTCCGATAGAGATTTCAAGGAGAATTTGCAAGGCTAGCAAAGGCCTCTCTCTCTCTCTCTCTCTCTCTCTCTCCGGGCTGCAATGTTGCAAGAGCCCGTGCTTTGCTGCAAGGGTTAGGTAATCTCTCTCTCTCTCTCTCTCTCTCTCTCTCTCTACGGGCTGCAATGTTGCAAGAGCCCGTGCTTTGCTGCAAGGGTTAGGTAATCTCTCTCTCTCTCTCTCTCTCTCTCTCTCTCTCTCTCTCTTTTTACGGGCTGCAGGACTGCATTGTTGCAAGACCCCATGTTTAGCTGGAAGGGCCTGGTAATCTACAAGTAACTCTCTCTCTCTCTCTCTCTCTCTCTTTACGGGCTGCAGGACTGCATTGTTGCAAGACCCCATGTTTAGCTGGAAGGGCCTGGTAATCTACAAGTAACTCTCTCTCTCTCTCTCTCTCTCTCTCTCTCTCTCCACGTACCGGATACAAGATAATTGTAGTATATGCAGTTATGAAATTGGTAAGGATGCAATTTGGATGATTATATGCCTGATTCTTGCACATTATTTCTATTAACGATATAATTAATTTTATTTTTGCGAAGCTTGTATTTTTCATGATTTTTAAAATGAAAGAGCAGCAAATAACAATCTAAATCAGTTTCACTATTGAACTTACTCGGCTTATATACCGAGATATGAAGAGGTGTATTAACAGAATATTCACGCTAGTGCTAGTTTTTATCCAAGGCCTTGCAGTTAAACCTTTTCTTTGGATGAAAAAGAATTGGTGGCTGGTCGCTGTTCCAGAAGGCGTTTTTCTTCTTTGGAGACTCTGTAATCTTTTTAGAGTTTTCATGGGTTATAATATTTTAGGTGTATCTACTGTATATACAGGTATGTTTTGTTTTGTATAGGCCTCTGAAATTATTTGCAGTTGGAGAGGTGTGCTCAATGTTTTGAATTGATCTCTCCGTTCTTTTGCTTGAGGGTACACTCGGGCACAGTATTCTATCTAATTTCTCTTTCTCTTGTTTTGTTACAGTTTATATAGGAAATATTTATTTTAATGTTGTTACTGTTGTTAAGATATTTTATTTTCCTCGTATCCCTTCCTCACTGAGCTATTATCCCTGTTGGGGCCCCTGGGCATTATGCTTTTCCAACTAAGGTTGTAGCTTAGCAAGTAATAATGATGATAATAACATTGGTTTAATTCTGTATCCGATTCGTTTAGTTTTCTTATTGTATCATATACGGTGTATACTATGTGTATATATACAGTATATATATATATATATATATATACATATATATATATATATATATATATGTATATATATATATATATATATGGGATCGAACTCTGGCCCCTTCTAATGAAAGGCCAGGTCGAAATCAACCATGCCACGAGAGGCTATAAAAGAAATCGGAACCTAACGCTACCCAGCTGTTAAGGATTTACCTGGCGAGACATCAGTCTCTTACCAGCGAGTTTTATATATACATACATATATATATATATATATATATACTGTCAGGCTCAGGGATTATAGAGAAAGTTGTCATACCCTGTTGAGAGGGGGCACCCGGAGAGGTACACTCGGAAGCTAAACATACCCAAATTGCTGAATCACCGGGTTGTAATTTAGTTAGGAAAAGGGAAGGGTATGGGAATCGTTAAATGTGTGTGTATATATATAAGAATATTTAAACGTAATTTTTAGACGTCTCGGGTACTCGAGTATATATAAATTTATTTGATGTATATAAATAATCCTTCAGCACGGGTCAGCAGGGGTGTGTGTGTGTATGTGTGTGTGTGTGTGTGTGTGTCCTTGATCCCCGCTGTAGATGCGAAAATTGAACACGTTGCCACCTGGAATTCGCGCTTCGCACATTTATAGAATTTGCAAAGAATTTGCACTTTTCGTCATGACCCACATATCCCTCTGCATGTTACAATAGCCCTCCTTTTTTTTTTTTTTTTTTTTTTGTATATTGTGTAAGGGCTGCCCTTAAATACTGCTGTGAATTTAAATCTGCGGTTCTATCTTATTTATCTTCCTCTTGTTGTTTATATATGAAAGATTAATTTAATGTTGTTACTGTTAAGATATTTTATCTTGATTGTATTGCTTCTCTTGTAATGTATTTATTTCCTTGTTTCCTTTCATTACTGGATATTTTTCTCTGTTCGAGCCCTTGGGCTTATAGTATCTTGCTTTTCTAACTAGTGCTGTAGCTTAGCACGTAATAAAAATAATAATGATAATAATAATAATAGTAATAATAATAATAATGGATAAATTTGTATAGGCTTGTGTATTATACGAATATGAGATGAGTGTCTTTTTGTAATAATATATACGCTTGTCATTACATTTGCTAGAATTCATATTTGTACAAAGTTACTGTATTGACGAATTTAACCCTTAGCTATTTTTACACTATTTGAAAGTTATATTTCTTTCATTTCAGCATTCTCTCTCTCTCTCTCTCTCTCTCTCTCTCTCTCTCTCTCTCTCTGTAATTAACAATTATTTTTTGGTTTTTATATTGAACATATTTGGATGTCGCTAATAATCACTATTTAACACAGTGGTATATTGTATGAATTATATATATATATATATATATATATATATATATTTATATATGTATATATCCGAGACAAACGACCTTTAGAAACACCGTTTGTGACATATCACATAGCAACATAGAACAACCCTTTGTTATTATTTCCATTTTTTTCTCCCCCATATCTTTTGTTTTACCTCCGTTGTCCCCATGAACCAGTTTCAGGAAAGGGGGTAACAGTTGGGATTAGGTAACGGGGGTCGGTATGATGTCATTTGGGGGGGAGGGGGAAGTTGGGGGGTATAAAACTGTATGTGACTCAAAGGAATCGTCACGCTAGGGCGATCGTGCATGACTGGACTACCCCCTCCCCCTGAAGGGGTGAGCCCACAGGGTACTTCCCCCTCCTGAAGGCGGGTGGGGTTGTTGACGTCTGTGGTACAGGATGGAGCACAAGGGGAAGGATATTTAGAAGGGTGGGTGGCTAAAAAAAGAAAAAAAAGGGTTAAAAGGACGGACGAGGGATGTGAGTGTGTATATATATATATATATATATTGTGTGTATAATATATATATATATATATATTGTGTGTATAATATATATATATATATACATATATGTGTGTATAATATATATATATGTGTGTGTATAATATATATATATATATATATATACACATATATGTGTGTATAATATATATATATATATATGCATATATGTGTGTATAATATATATATATATACATATATATATATAGAGAGAGAGAGAGAGAGAGAGAGAGAGAGAGAGATGTAGCTAATATTAGTGCATGGTGCAAGTTATGGCGCATGAAGTTGAACACTAACAAAACTCAAAGTATGATTGTAAGTAGGTCGAGGACAGTGGTTTCTTCCTCAACATCATCTTTGCATTTCATTGATAGTGTTTCTTTGATTACATACGACTCTTAACAAATTGCAAATTTACTTTTGAGGAAAACATTTAGTCTGTTTTTGTCTTCAATTACACAAACATTGTCTTAATGCAAGTCTTTTAAGATTTACGGTTATTAATCTATTCTGAAGAAATGTTTCAATTCTTTCATTCTACCATGTGTCGAGTATTGTTCTCCTGTCTGGTCTTCAGCTGCTGATTCTCATCTTAATTTGTTAGACAGGAACTTACGGTCTATTAAATTTCTTATTCCTGATTTAGACATTAATCTCTGGCACCATCGTTTAGTTACCTTTTATGCATGTTGCTTAAGATTTTTCATAATCTTGACCATCATTTGCATTCGGATCTTTCTTTCCTTGCTATATTATCCTTTATTTTCTATGTCGGAGCCCTTGGGCTTATAGAATCCTGCTTTTACAACTAGGGTTGTAGGCTAGCTAGTAATATGGATGATGATGATAATAATAATAATAATAATAATAATAATAATAATAATAATAATAATAATAATAATGTATGTAGATAATTCTAACAGTTTTGCCTGTTCCACCATAAGGCTCAGTACTTCATAGTATTCTGGAGGTTTTACTCCAGGTTTGACCAGATTGTGGAATAAACTTAATAACCAGGTAGTTGAATCTGTGGAACTTTAGACGTTCACATGAGTTTCTCTTTTATTTTAACGTGGTAACTGATAGTAAGATATCCTATATACTCTGTTCATTACTTTTTATATACTAAATTTCCTTATTTCCTTTCCTCTATGGGCTATTTTTCCCCGTTGAAGCCCTTGAGCTTATAGTATCCTGCTTCCAACTATGGTTGTAGCTTAGCTAGTAGTAGTAGTAGTAGTAGTAGTAGTAGTAATTTCCTTTCCTTTCTGTGCAATTTTTCCCTGTTGGAGCCCTTGGGCTTATAACACCATGCTTTACCAATTATGGTTGTAGTTTTTTTAGCAGTAATAGTAGTAGTAGTAGTAGTAGTG
>NC_090725.1:300924606-300937106 GCF_036898095.1 Palaemon carinicauda | reverse complement strand
TTTTGATTATTCATTTCTTCAATTGTAGTTTATTTCCTTTTTCCCTTAGTTCACTGGCCTATTTTTCCCTGTTGGTCGGGCACACTATTCTATCTTGTTTCTCTTCCTTGATTTTTTATAGTTTACATATGAAAGATCTATTTTATATCTCTGTTCTTAAAAATATCTAGTTTTAATTGTTCACGTATTTTCTTGCATTTTATTTCCATTTTTCCTTTCCCTTGGGCTATTTTTCTCTGTTGGAGCCCTTGGGCTTATAGCATCCTGCTATTCCAACTAGGGTTGTTGCTTAGCTTGCAATGATAATAATAGCGTAAACATCTGTGATGTCAATATAAAATGCGCAGCTGTATGTGCAAGACGAAATTGTTAGTTAATCCTTTGTCGTCGCCGTTTGGTTGAAGGGGAGAAAAACAGGGTTGCCAGGTTGGCCTTTTTCTGGCCAAAAAACTTTCAAATCTGGCTTTTTTCGAGCCAATAAAAACACCTCCAAAATTGGCTTTTTCGGTCCAAAAACCCTCCAAAATTTGTCCTTTTTTCGTGCTAGATACCTAAATTTGGCCTTTTTGAAATTGGTCAGCCTTAAATGGTATATTTTCGGCCTTTTCCTACTATTAGGTTGGCCTTTTAAAGTTGCAGTTGATCAGACGTTGGCCTTTTCTCATTTGGAAAACCTGGCAACCCTAGAGAGAAGAGAAGAAGAAAAGAAGTGAAGAAGAAAAGAAGAGAAGAAGAAAAGAAGTGAAGAAGAAAAGAAGAGAAGAAAAGAAATGAAGAAGAAGAGACGAAAAGATGGAATCAAACACTGGACTTGAGTGTTCATTACTACGTCAAAATGTTTAACATTAAAATAGAAAAGTCTGGACGAGATAATGCTTCCCCTATTGATGTGCAGCTGAATGGGGAAAAAAATGGCAGGTGAAGAACAGCTGGTATTTTGTGCTACTTGTCGGATTGGTGATGTACATTTTTATTATTATTATTATTATCATTATTATTATTGTTGTTGTTGTTGCTATTATTATTATTGTTTTATTATTATTATTATTGTTTTATTATTATTGTTATTGTTATTATTATTGTTTTATTATTATTATTATTATTATTATTATTATTATTAAAGGCTAAGCTATAACCCTCGTTGGAAAAGCAAGATGCTATAGGCCCAAGGGCTCGAACAGGGAAAAATAGCCCAGTGAGGAAAGGAAACGACGAAAGAAATAAACTACAAGAAATGTAATAAACATCATAATTTATCTTGAGAAAAGTAATAGCATTAAATTTGATCTTTCATGCGCAAAATATAAAAACTTCAAAAACAAGAGGAAGAGAAATTAGATAGAATAGTGTGCCTGAGTGTTCCCTCAAACAAGATAATTCTAACCCAAGACAGTGGAAGACCTTGGTACAGAGGTTATGGCACCACCCAAGACTTGAGAACAATGGTTTGCTTTTAGTGTGTCCTTCTAGAGGAGCTTCTTATAGCAATTTCAAGCTATTTTTACCCATTTCTTATTTGATAAAGGGGTTAACCACTGCACTGTAATCGGTCAGTGGCTACTTACCTCTTGGTAAGGGTAGAAGAGAGACTAAAGCTATGGCAAGCAGCTATTCTAGGAGAAGGACACTGCAAAATCAAACCATTGTTCTCTAGTCTTGGGTAGTGCCATAACCCCTGTACCTTGTTCTTCCACTGCCTTGGGTTAGAGTTCTCTTGCTTGAGGGTACACTCAGGCACACTGTTCTCTCTTGTTTCTCCTCCTATTTTTTTTTAAGTTTTTATAGTTTATATAGGAAATATTTGTTTTAATATTGTTGCTGTTCTTAAAAAAATTAATTTTTTTGTTTCCTTTCCTCACTGGGCTGTTTTCCCTGTTGGAGCCCCTGGGCTTATAGCATCCTGCTTTTCCAACTAGGGTTGTAGCTTAGCAAATAATAATAATAATAATAATAATAATAATAATAATAATAATAATAATAAATTGAGGTGTTAATTATGATCTTCGGACTTTTCCTTCAGAAGGATATTGAGCGAAAATGAAATCGAGTTGGGCTAAGGGCAAATTAAGTCGTCGCTTGAAAAAAGGAAAATATAGGAAGGCGAGGATGAATAGAATCTTTGTCCTCTCATTTTGGGTAGCGTCATAGCCTCTGTACCATGGTCTTCCATTGTCTTGGGTTAGAGTTCTCTTTCTTTAGGGTAGACTTTGGCTCATTATTCTGTCCTCTTTTCTCTTCATCTTGTTTTTTATATTGTATATATAAAAGATGTATTTTAATGTTACTGTTCTTAAAATAATTGAATTGTTCATTACTTCTCGTAGCTTATTTCCTTATTTCTTTTCCTCACTGGGCTATTTTTCCCTGTTGGAGCCCTTGTACTTATAGCATCCTGCTTTTACAACTAGGGTAATAGCTTAGCTGGCAATAATAATATAACATTTGGTCTCCATCAAGCAATCGAGTTGAATAGCTCGAAATTTATAAGTGGGACGTTGTCCTGTGGTAATTTCAAGAGCGAACTATTTTGCAATTGGGCTCATGACAACAGATGGAAGCAGATTCTATTTTTGTGAATTCCTTTACCAAAATAGAATTGACCTTAAAGTTATTTCGTCCAACCAATCAGCTAGTAAGAAACTTTAACGAGCTAAAATGGCATATTTTGTCCAACCAGTCAGCTAGTAGGAAACTTTAACGAGCTAAGAGGGCATACCTTGTACAACCAATCAGCTAGTAGGAAACTTTAACGAGCTAAAAGGGCATACCTTGTACAACCAATCAGCTAGTAGGAAACTTAAACGAGCTTAAAGGGCATATTCCGTCCAACCAGTCAGCTAGAAGGAAACTTTAACGAGCTAAAAGGGCATATTTTGTCCAACCAGTCAGCTAGTAGGAAACTTTAACGAGCTAAAAGGGCATACCTTGTACAACCAATCAGCTAGTAGGAAACTTAAACGAGCTTAAAGGGCATATTCCGTCCAACCAGTCAGCTAGAAGGAAACTTTAACGAGCTAAAAGGGCATATTTTGTCCAACCAGTCAGCTAGTAGGAAACTTTAACGAGCTAAAATGGCATATTTTGTCCAACCAGTCAGCTAGTAGGAAACTTTAACGAGCTAAGAGGGCATACCTTGTACAACCAATCAGATAGTAGGAAACTTTAACGAGCTAAAAGGGCATACCTTGTACAACCAATCAGCTAGTAGGAAACTTAAACGAGTTAAAAGGGCATATTTTGTCCAACCAGTCAGCTAGAAGGAAACTTTAACGAGCTAAAAGGGCATACTTTGTCCAACCAGTCAGCTAGTAGGAAACTTTAACGAGCTAAAAGGGCATACTTTGTCCAACCAGTCAGCTAGTAGGAAACTTTAACGAGCTAAAAGGGCATACTTTGTCCAACCAATCCGCTAGTAGGGAACTTTTCCGACCTAAAAGGGCACCCCTGCGAGTTAGTACAAATGCGCCTTATTAAAAAAAGCTCGAGTATAGGCACGCCAGTGCAGTTCAATGTAGACTTTATCTATGGGGTTTACGGCCTCCCTTCGACCGCCAGTTGCACCCACTTGTTAGCCTTTTATGCCTTTTCGTTTTCTTTCATCAATCTCGTTGATCGACCTTTAAACCATTTTTGCCTCCCCCCCCCCCACATGGTGGCTGAAGGTTCTTTCAGTTTCCTATAAAAATTATTAAATTCAGTGAAAAAGAAAATATTTTGTTGAACTTTGTAATTTTGGACATTATTAAAGTCCTCATGTCTCTTGCAGCATGGGTTAATCTATAATTCATTATATCATTGTTGCCTTATATGTGGGTAGGTATAAGAGACATGTTTTAAAGAAAGATAACTCTCTCTCTCTCTCTCTCTCTCTCTCTCTCTCTCTCTCTCTCTCTCTCTCTCTCTCTCTCTCAAGGGGTTAAGAATCGAGTCAAAAGTTATAAACTGAGATGCGTATTGTGTGAAGCTGACATGACTTCACCGAAGTGAATAAAAAAAAATAGACCTTTGAAAATAGGTTTTATGTCTTAAAATTGAAGTAGCGATGATTAAACCCGAAAATAATAAGATCAATAGATTCTAATTTTTACTTCATTAAACTTTCCTTAGTTTCGTCCATACATTTTTATAAAAGTAAATAACATATTTTTAAAGTACATTCTTTTATTCGTATGTAGACTTTTATATTTTTTGTTGTGGTATGTGTATTATGGTTTATTCTCTACAGTTTTTATAATAGTCTACATTTGTCAAGTACATTATGTTTTATGATTTAACGCGTGTCTTAGATGGAGACCTATTTGACTCTGACTTTTGTCCATCAAATGCGTTCCTTGTGAGGTCTTTAACTTGTCATAACATTTGTTATCATCAACTGTCATGTATGGCATGCATTAAGACCAGAGGGGAATTATGGGTTATGAATAATAAAAGCAATGGAATGTATGCCGTTGGTTAACTGTTTCTTTTTTCGTAATTTACGTATACATGAATAAGGAATAACTGCTAATTCGCTTTGCAGTTTTTGTTTTCCTTATAATGACACACACACACACACACACACACACACACACATATATATATATATATATATATATATATATATATATATATATATATATATATATACATACATATATATGTAAATACATACATACATACATACATACATATATATACGTGCATAACTATATAATATCTATATATATTTTTATATATTATATATAGGTATTTATTTGTGTAAGTATAAGTTTAAGCTTATATATGAATATACAGTATATGTATTTATCTTTATTTTAAATACATATGTTATATATAATATACATTGTATATGTTATTTCAAATACATACGTTATATATAGTATACATTGTATGTTTTAGATGTATAGAAATATATAGATACATAACATACATATACCACACGTAAATAAACTAACATTAAATAAAAAAAAACTATTACCTCTATAACAGATAACTTCACCGTTAACCAAACCCTTTTAACGTTTTTCAACTCTAAATCGAACAACACAAAACTGACCCGCTCCTCTATTGGTAAACTGATGCCTCATATCTCGAATCTTCCCACTGGAGAAAATTCTCTGACGCACAATAGCCCAAAAATGACGATTGGATAATGGCATTTCAGAGAAGCCAGAGGAGAATTGCGTAACTGACTCAAGGTTACAGTGAGGGGTAAGAGGGAGAGGTAGGGAGGGGGAGGGGGGGTTGAAGGGGTTAACAAGGAAGAGGAGGAAGATTTAGAGTGAGTTTGAGATGGCCATATCAGAGAGATGGTGGGTTTTGCCCAGTATTAGTTTATGGTGGTTCGTAACTCTCTCTCTCTCTCTCTCTCTCTCTCTCTCTCTCTCTCTCTCTCTCTCTCTCAATGTTTCATTAGATTATATTTCCAGACTATATACAAGAAATGCAGTCTTTTTTAGTCCGCTGCAGGACAAAGGCCTCAGACATGCCCATATTCATGTCTGGGGTTGGTCAAGTTGGTCAGCTTTCATCACCACGCGGATTGGTGATGGTGGAAGATTTTTTTTCTGATCATCAACAGCAAACCAACCTATTATTTGTGGCCCTGACTAGTACATCTCTGTTTAGCATGTTGATGAGCAAACGAGAGAGAGAGAGAGAGAGAGAGAGAGAGAGAGAGAGAGAGAGAGAGAGAGTGAGTATAGCTCTTGTATTTTTCCACTTGATATCGTTTTTTTATAAATAGGACTAACGGAGAGCCCTCTGGCGGCAGGTGTACGTGGAGTGGGTGGAGTAAGATGAGTGGTTGGCCCTCATCTTGATATCTGGGTGAACCAGTTTGTGAATGGAAAGAGTTTTTCTACCCAAGTTTGTTTGTTTCTGTGTTTATTGGTTTATTGTTAGTTTGTTCTCATCGTTTATTTATTTCCTTATTTCATTTGTTTCTGTGTTTATTGGTTTATTGTTAATTTGTTCTCATCATTTATTTATTTCCTTATTTCATTTGTTTCTGTGTTTATTGGTTTATTGTTAGTTTGTTCTCATCGTTTATTTATTTCCTTATTTCATTTGTTTCTGTGTTTATTGGTTTATTGTCAATTTTTTCTCATCATTTATTTATTTCCTTATTTCATTTGTTTCTGTGTTTATTGGTTTATTGTTAAATTGTTCTCATCATTTATTTATTTTCTTATTTCATTTGTTTCTGTGTTTATTGGTTTATTGTTAATTTGTACTCATCGTTTATTTATTTCCTTATTTCATTTCCTCACTGGGCTATTTTTCCCCATTGGAGTCCTTGGGTGTAGCATTGGAGGTGTAATTTTGAATGGAAACATATTTCAAAATTTTATGATTAAAGGAATATCTGGGTGAACCAGTTTGTGAATGGAAAGAGTTTTTCTACCCAAGTTTGTTTGTTTCTGTGTTTATTGCTTTATTGTTAATTTGTTCGCATCATTTATTTAATTTCTTATTTCCTTTCCTCACTGGGTTATTTTTCCCCATTGGAGCCCTTGGAGTTATAGCATCTTGCTTTTCCAACTAGGGTTGTAGCTTGGCTAGTAATAATAATAATGATAATAATACCTCTGTACAGAATTAAGTTCTCAAAATGGAAAATAATCCAAGATTCTGATGGTGTAGAATTGAAGATGCTATTTTAAATGAAAACATATTTCAAAATTTTATGATTAAAGGAATATCTGGGTGAACCAGTCTGTGAATGAAAAGAGTTTTTCTACCCAAGTTTGTTTGTTTCTGTCCAGAATTAAGTTCTTATAAAGGAAAATAATCCAAGATTCTGATGGTATAGCATTGGACGTGCAATGTTGAATTAAAATATATTTACAAATTTTATGATTAAAGGAATGATATGTGGGTGAACCTGTTTGTGAATGGAAAGAGTTTTTTCTACCCAAGTTTGTTTGTTTTTGTGTTTACTTGACAGGTACTTCTGTCCATAATTAAGGTCTCACAAAGGAAAATAATCCAAGATTCTAACGGTAAAGCATTTGAGGTTTTATGTTAAATAAAAACATATTTCAAAATATTATGTTAAAAGGAATGAATTTTGTTTAAAAATTACTAATTTACCCTTTCTTTCACTGAGAAAGAAAATTGGGATTTTTTATGGCATTGGTTGATTTGGCCACTACAGAAATAAAATTGTCGTGTTCTATTTATTGTGTACTGTTAAAAAATTTCAAATTCTGGAATATATGTTGCCAGGAATTTACCGTTTTAAAATCTGATATATTGACGTATAGGAGTGACATCACGGTCACCGACCCGTAAAAGATAATGACAAAGTAGGGTACAAATTACGGTCGCCTGTATTTTACTGTACAATTGAGAATAGTATAGTATATTTTTAAGGAGCATTTTCGATGGAAAATAGGTTTTTTTTTTTCGTGTAGTTCTTTTAAAGCCAGGAACCATGATAAGTATGGATAAAAGATTTATCCGAGGTTTATCATAGTTTACAATTTTACGTGATTTATCCGAGGTTTATCATAGTTTACAATTTTTCGTGATTTATCAGAGGTTTATCATAGTTTACAATTTTTCGTGATTTATCCGAGGTTTATCATAGTTTACAATTTTACGTGATTTATCCGAGGTTTATCATAGTTTACAATTTTTCGTGATTTATCAGAGGTTTATCATAGTTTACAATTTTACGTGATTTATCCGAGGTTTATCATAGTTTACAATTTTTCGTGATTTATCAGAGGTTTATCATAGTTTACAATTTTACGTGATTTATCCGAGGTTTATCATAGTTTACAATTTTACGTGATTTATCCGAGGTTTATCATAGTTTACAATTTTACGTGATTTATCCGAGGTTTATCATAGTTTACAATTTTACGTGATTTATCCGAGGTTTATCATAGTTTACAATTTTACGTGATTTATCCGAGGTTTATCATAGTTTACAATTTTACGTGATTTATCAGAGGTTTATCATAGTTTACAATTTTTCGTGATTTATCCGAGGTTTATCATAGTTTACAATTTTACGTGATTTATCCGAGGTTTATCATAGTTTACAATTTTACGTGATTTATCCGAGGTTTATCATAGTTTACAATTTTTCGTGATTTATCAGAGGTTTATCATAGTTTACAATTTTACGTGATTTATCCGAGGTTTATCATAGTTTACAATTTTACGTGATTTATCCGAGGTTTATCATAGTTTACAATTTTACGTGATTTATCCGAGGTTTATCATAGTTTACAATTTTACGTGATTTATCCGAGGTTTATCATAGTTTACAATTTTACGTGATTTATCCGAGGTTTATCATAGTTTACAATTTTTCGTGATTTATCAGAGGTTTATCATAGTTTACAATTTTTCGTGATTTATCAGAGGTTTATCATAGTTTACAATTTTTCGTGATTTATCCGAGGTTTATCATAGTTTACAATTTTTCGTGATTTATCAGAGGTTTATCATAGTTTACAATTTTTCGTGATTTATCAGAGGTTTATCATAGTTTACAATTTTACGTGATTTATCCGAGGTTTATCATAGTTTACAATTTTACGTGATTTATCCGAGGTTTATCATAGTTTACAATTTTACGTGATTTATCCGAGGTTTATCATAGTTTACAATTTTTCGTGATTTATCAGAGGTTTATCATAGTTTACAATTTTTCGTGATTTATCCGAGGTTTATCATAGTTTACAATTTTTCGTGATTTATCCGAGGTTTATCATAGTTTACAATTTTACGTGATTTATCCGAGGTTTATCATAGTTTACAATTTTACGTGATTTATCCGAGGTTTATCATAGTTTACAATTTTTCGTGATTTATCAGAGGTTTATCATAGTTTACAATTTTTCGTGATTTATCCGAGGTTTATCATAGTTTACAATTTTTCGTGATTTATCAGAGGTTTATCATAGTTTACAATTTTTCGTGATTTATCCGAGGTTTATCATAGTTTACAATTTTTCGTGATTTATCCGAGGTTTATCATAGTTTACAATTTTTCGTGATTTATCCGAGGTTTATCATAGTTTACAATTTTTCGTGATTTATCCGAGGTTTATCATAGTTTACAATTTTACGTGATTTATCCGAGGTTTATCATAGTTTACAATTTTACGTGATTTATCAGAGGTTTATCATAGTTTACAATTTTTCGTGATTTATCCGAGGTTTATCATAGTTTACAATTTTTCGTGATTTATCCGAGGTTTATCATAGTTTACAATTTTTCGTGATTTATCCGAGGTTTATCATAGTTTACAATTTTTCGTGATTTATCCGAGGTTTATCATAGTTTACAATTTTTCGTGATTTATCAGAGGTTTATCATAGTTTACAATTTTTCGTGATTTATCAGAGGTTTATCATAGTTTACAATTTTTCGTGATTTATCCGAGGTTTATCATAGTTTACAATTTTACGTGATTTATCCGAGGTTTATCATAGTTTACAATTTTACGTGATTTATCAGAGGTTTATCATAGTTTACAATTTTTCGTGATTTATCCGAGGTTTATCATAGTTTACAATTTTACGTGATTTATCCGAGGTTTATCATAGTTTACAATTTTACGTGATTTATCCGAGGTTTATCATAGTTTACAATTTTACGTGATTTATCAGAGGTTTATCATAGTTTACAATTTTTCGTGATTTATCCGAGGTTTATCATAGTTTACAATTTTTCGTGATTTATCCGAGGTTTATCATAGTTTACAATTTTACGTGATTTATCCGAGGTTTATCATAGTTTACAATTTTTCGTGATTTATCCGAGGTTTATCATAGTTTACAATTTTTCGTGATTTATCCGAGGTTTATCATAGTTTACAATTTTACGTGATTTATCCGAGGTTTATCATAGTTTACAATTTTACGTGATTTATCCGAGGTTTATCATAGTTTACAATTTTTCGTGATTTATCAGAGGTTTATCATAGTTTACAATTTTTCGTGATTTATCCGAGGTTTATCATAGTTTACAATTTTTCGTGATTTATCAGAGGTTTATCATAGTTTACAATTTTTCGTGATTTATCCGAGGTTTATCATAGTTTACAATTTTTCGTGATTTATCCGAGGTTTATCATAGTTTACAATTTTACGTGATTTATCCGAGGTTTATCATAGTTTACAATTTTACGTGATTTATCCGAGGTTTATCATAGTTTACAATTTTTCGTGATTTATCCGAGGTTTATCATAGTTTACAATTTTACGTGATTTATCCGAGGTTTATCATAGTTTACAATTTTACGTGATTTATCCGAGGTTTATCATAGTTTACAATTTTACGTGATTTATCCGAGGTTTATCATAGTTTACAATTTTTCGTGATTTATCAGAGGTTTATCATAGTTTACAATTTTTCGTGATTTATCAGAGGTTTATCATAGTTTACAATTTTTCGTGATTTATCCGAGGTTTATCATAGTTTACAATTTTTCGTGATTTATCAGAGGTTTATCATAGTTTACAATTTTTCGTGATTTATCAGAGGTTTATCATAGTTTACAATTTTACGTGATTTATCCGAGGTTTATCATAGTTTACAATTTTACGTGATTTATCCGAGGTTTATCATAGTTTACAATTTTACGTGATTTATCCGAGGTTTATCATAGTTTACAATTTTTCGTGATTTATCAGAGGTTTATCATAGTTTACAATTTTTCGTGATTTATCAGAGGTTTATCATAGTTTACAATTTTTCGTGATTTATCCGAGGTTTATCATAGTTTACAATTTTACGTGATTTATCCGAGGTTTATCATAGTTTACAATTTTACGTGATTTATCCGAGGTTTATCATAGTTTACAATTTTTCGTGATTTATCCGAGGTTTATCATAGTTTACAATTTTTCGTGATTTATCCGAGGTTTATCATAGTTTACAATTTTTCGTGATTTATCCGAGGTTTATCATAGTTTACAATTTTACGTGATTTATCCGAGGTTTATCATAGTTTACAATTTTACGTGATTTATCCGAGGTTTATCATAGTTTACAATTTTTCGTGATTTATCAGAGGTTTATCATAGTTGACGTAATAAGGGACTAATGGTTAGATTAGCTGTGCATTATTTGTTTATTAGGTAATTGCGGGTTCACCCTTCATTTAAAAACAGCCCAATGTGATGGGGTATTATGAATGATGACTTTCTTTATTAAAAATCATAATCTTGATAATTATTAGAAAATATAGGAAGTACAAAAGTTCCATAACTTTTCAATTTTTTTAACATTTCATTATTATAGGGACTTTACCCTATCCTATTTTACTTTATTATTATTATTATTATTATTATTATTATTATTATTATTATTATTATTATTATTATTATTATTACTTGCTAAGCTACAACCCTAGTTGGAAAAGCAAGATGCTACAAGTCCAGGGACTCCAACGTGGAACATAGCCCAGTGAGGAAAGGAAACAAGGGAAAATAAGATATTTTAAGAAGAGTAACAACATTAAGATAAATATCTCCTATGTAAATTATAAAAACTTTAACAAGTTCGGCGTCAATGACCTTAGATGTCAGGATGCCCGAAAACTTCAAATCAATCAATTAACGAAACAAGAGGAAGAGAAATAAAATAGAATAGTGTGCCCGAGTGTACCCTCAATCGAGAGAACTCTTAACCCAAGACAGTGGAAGACCATTGTACTCATATTTCTACCTTCCTTTCCTTGTTTATAGTCTTGTCTTGTCCATCATGAGGCTCAAAACTACACAGTATTCTAGAAGTTTTATTCCAACCGCGAACAAGTTGTGAATAACTAACTGTTATTATGTTGAACAGACAGCCATAGGTCTCATTTTACAGTATATGTATGAATGGTCTATTTTAATGTAACTCATATTAGAACTTATTTTATTTCTTCATTACTTCTCTCGTAGTTTGTTTATTTACATATTGCCTTTCCTCACTGGGCTATTTTTCCTTGTTTGGAGCTCTTGAACTCACAGAATCCTGTTCTTTCAACTAGGATTGTAGCTTAGCTGGTAATAATAATAATAATTATAATAATGATGATGATGATGATGATGATGATAATAATAATAATAATAATAATAATAATAGTAATAACGATGAAGTTTTTTTAATCTGACAGTGTAAGAGTATTCTTGGTTTTTGCAGTTGTAATAGACACTGGTTTGATGGCAACAACTGAACCCCGATGATGCTTGTCGTTTCCTCTCACAAGCCTGCAATGTCTCCTCTTTGGATTTCATATTTAAACTCATGGCTTCCTCCACATTTCATTACCTTGGTTGCATCTTCTCCCTATGGAGAAACAGCGATCTTTCTTTCTTTCTTTCTTTCTTTATAAGGTTGTGGTATCTTATTAGAAATATCCCTACTTGGCAATCCTCGGACAAGGGTTCGAGTCCAGCTCAAGCTCGTTAGTTTCTAGTTGTGTTTGTAATCTCACTGTCCATGTAAAGTAAGGAAGGCGGTTTGAGGGAGTCTATAGGTCTATCTGCTGGGTCATCAACAGCCA
>NC_090725.1:300912106-300919606 GCF_036898095.1 Palaemon carinicauda | reverse complement strand
ATAATGCCCTAGAAATTGCCCATATATACATATGATTAGACCTAAGCCCCCCTCTCCAACCAAGCTTAGACCAGGGAGGATCAGGCAATGGCTGCTGATGACTCGGCTGGTAGACCTGTAGTCACACAAATAAGAAACTATCGAGTTAGAGTAGAACTTGAATCCCAGTCCGGCGAACTTCAGTCATTGACGTTTCCAATAGCCCACCACACTAAAGAAATTCACCCAGCCATACCTTTACTACACGGCGAGTTTCGCCCCACCCACCTCTTCGGTCACCTCTTCGTACACTATCTGTGGTTATACGGCGCCAAGTAAACGTGTCACAGGGTGTACTTCCTTCCAGGTGTGCCAGGAACGCCTGTGTCCAACTGTACGTGGTATTTATCATCTGGGTTATAAACGGAAATGGTAATGTCTTTTGTATGGGTAAAAGACTAAAGATGATCTTTTTCCAAAAACAATATTCGTTTCAATATGTGCAAACCCAGGTTAGTTTCTGTATGAATAATGTTCATGAATTACTAATCCTCCGGCTAGTAGTGGCAACATGTTCGTCTAGCATTCGCATGACAGAAGATCGATCCTAGCCTGGGACTGTAAGTTTAAGCTATTTACTGGGGAGGCTACTGCTGTGGTTGGGCACCACATTGGGGGTTTGGGCTTGTACGGCTGACATTCTGGTGAGCATCTATTCGAATAAAACTGGAACTAAAACCAGACACCTTTAAGTTCCTTTAAATCCATTTGATTTGTCATGGGTTTATTATTTGCATGACTAAATCCTTCACAAATTATAATAATATAGAGATTTCGAAAGAGGAAGTCAACGTGGAAAGGCGTTTCTGTAATGAAACCGGAAGAACTCATGATTCTTTGTGCTTCATCGCAATTGGTCCAGATTATGATAGTTTATTATTGGTTGATTTTTTCAACATTTTCCCGGTTTTGTGGATATGGGTGTGTGAAATTAGGATCAGTGAAGAGTTCGTGAAAAATTATTCAGCATTCTCAATTTGTTCTTTTTCAACAATATGAAATTAGGATCAATGTAGCGTTCGTGAAAAATTATTCATCATTATCAATTTGTCCTTTTATTATGCATAAGGCTTAATTGTTGATGAAAGTTGATTATTTCCTCAAGTTACGTTTCTTTATTTAACTCCTTCAATGAAAGTTTTCACCTGCTACTTTCCTCTTGATAAGGGCAAAGAGAAACTTTATCTATGGTGAGCAGCTCTTCAAGGAGAAGGACAATCCAAAATCAAACCATTGTTCTTTGCTCTTGGATAGTGCCGTAGCCTCTGTACCATGGTCTTTCATTATCTTGGGGTAGAGTTCTCTTGCTTGAGGGTACACTCGGGCACACACTTATCTTATTTCTTTTCCTCTTGTTTTTTTTTTTTAGTTTTTATAGTTTATATATGAAATATTTATTTCAATGTTGTTATTGTTCTTAAAGTATTTTATTTTAATTTTTAATTACTTTTCTTGTAGTCTCCTTATTTACTTTCCTCATTAGACAATTTTCCCTTTTTGAGCCCTTGGGTTTTATAGCATTTTGCTGTTCCAACTAGGTTTTTAGCTTAGCAAGTAATAATAGTAATAATAATCATTTTCATAGAAGGGAGGTAAAATAATTTTGGTTTGCGATCTTTTTTGTACCAAGAATCTGCAGAGCTTCAACTGACAATTAAAAAAAGCCTTCTTGTTCATTAATTGATAAGTGTTTGCATCCCATAACCTTTATGGGCTTTCCATGAATTTTAATTGGACGAATTACCAATGTTACCTACCCCTTCTCTTTGTTTATTTTTTAGTATACTAATGTTTTCTGATTGTTTTCAACACCATGGAATTAAATTGATATTAATATCACACTTATGAAAACTGATAAACTTTGAAATGTGTAACATTTGTTGATAGATCTTAAAACCAGAAGGAATAATTTAGTTTGTTGTTCGTTTTCTATCCTCATTGCGAGAAATTAATTCTTATGGAATTGGAGAAAACAAATAGGATTTAAATGAACTTGGGTGATTTCATTTAAATGTTGTATGTCCTTGTGTTATGGGGATTTGGAGAAGTACTTTTCCTACAGTGGTGGGTTTCAACCACCACATTTATGCATTTATTACGAATATACAGTATAAGATAAATAGAAGGATGTTTGGATAAGATAATTTGAGAAGATTCCATTTGAATGTTGTATGTCCTCCTTGTGTAATGGGGATTCGGAAGACTTTCCCTACAGTGATGGGTTCCAACCACTACATTTATGCATTTATTGCAGACGCTTAAGAATAAAAGAAAGGAAATATGAGTATAAGATTCCATTGGAATGTTGTATGTCCCTGTGTAATGGGGATATGGAGAAGGACTTTTCCTACAGTCATGGTTTCCAACCACTACATTTATGCATTTATTGCTGACGTTTAAGAATAAAGAGAAGAGATCTTGGATAAGGTAATTTAAGAAGATTCCCTTTGAATGTTGTATGTCCTTGTGTAAAAGGGATTTGAAAAGGACTTTTCCTACAGTCATGGGTTTTATTATTATTATTATTATTATTACTTGCTAAGCTACAACCCTAGTTGGAAAAGCAGTATGCCATAAGGCCAGAAGCCCCAACAGGGAAAATAGCCCAGTGAGGAAAGGAAACAAGGAAAAATGAAATATTTTAAGGACAGTAACAACATTAAAAGGAATATTTCGTATATAAACTATAAATACTTTAACAAAACAAGAAGAGAAATCAGGTAGAATAGTGTGCCCGAGTGTACTCTCAAGCAAGAGAACTCTAACCCAAGACAGTGGAACATCATGGTACAGAGGCTATGGCACTACCCAAGACTAGAGAACATTGGTTTGATTTTGGAGCGTCCTCCTAGAAGAGCCTCTTACCTTAGCTAAAGAGTATCTTCTACCCTTACCAAGAGGAAGTAGCCACTGAACAATTACAGCGCAGTAGTTAACTCCCTTATTTCAACTTTATAGAAGGCTAAGGAAAAAAGAGAGAAGGAAACTTGCGTAAGATTTGAGAAGTAGAATTTTTCAATACGAAAAAAAAACGGAAAGGAAGTTCGTGTTATGTTTTCTTGAAAGTCTTATCACCACAGTCACAGATTACTAAGCAGCCGGATTTCCTCTATCGTTTACAACGACTGTCTTGTCATCTCTCTTACCAGGCGCCATGTAAATGAATGAAAGACAGATGATTTCCATCTTATTGATATCGTTATTTTGGATTTTATTACGTGTAGTAACTGTTACTGTTCTTAAAATGTGTTATTTTAGTTGTGATTACTTCTCTTGTAGTTTTTTTATTTCCTTGTTCCCTTTCCTCGCTGGGCTATTTTTCTCTGTTGGAGCCCTTGGGTTTTTAGCATCTTGCTTTTCTAGCTTGGGTTGTAGCTTAGCTAATAATAATAATAATGTAACTGTTCTTAAAATGTGTTATTTTTATTGTTTGTTACTTCTCTTGTAGTTTGTTCATTTCCTTGTTTCTTTTCCTCACAGGGCTATTTGTCCCTGTTGGAGTCCTTGGGTTTATAGCATCTTGCTTTTCCAACTTGGGTTGTAGCTTAGCTAGTAATAATAATAATAATAATAATAATAATAATAATAATAATAATAATAATAATAATGATGATGATGACGATGATGATATTGATAATAGTAATAGTAATAATAATAATAATAATAATAATAATAATAATAATAATAATAGTTATGATAAGTCATATTATTAATATTAACAACAACAACAACAACAGCCCCTTTCACACTTGGTTAAAAGTTGAAGACAGACGACTTCAATTAGGTTTTCTTCCATTCATTCACAAGATAAAGTACTCTCTCTTCTCCGCTGGTTGTATGGTGCAATGGGCTACTAATTACGTTCTACAGTAGCTGAAGATGTTGGCCATTCTGGCCTTCCCAGTGGACCTTAATGGGGTGTAAATAGTCCAATATTTATTTTATTTTGGTCATTTTTTAATTTTATTTTAGAAGTAATCTTTCCCTGGGCTTGTAACAACTTCGAAATCGTTGTTATTATTATTATCGTTGTTATTACTATTATCTTTATTAGTATTATTATTAATATTATTATTATTATTATTATTATTATTATTATTGCTTGCTAAGCTACAACCCTAATTGGAAAAAGCAGGATTCTATAAGCCTAGGGGCTACAACGGGAAAAATAGCCCTGTGAGGAAAGGAAACAAGGAAAAATAAAATATTTTATGAACAGTAACATTGAAATAGATATTTCCTATGTAAACTATAAAAGAAACTAACAAAACATGATGAAGAGAAATAAGATAGAGAAATAAGATAGACTAGTGTGCCCGAGTGTACCCTCAAGCAAGCCTTCAAACTTATGAGCCGAAGGAAATGCAATGCACAGATGGCATGCGGGCTGGCAACGCTGTATTTAGTTGTTATCGTACACTTGGCAACGTGGGGGAAGATTCCCCATGCCTGTTTTTGGGAGAAAGTAGCTTCTGAGAATGTTGTCTGGAAAAAATTAATTAATCAATTTTGTATTTTAATTAGAATATTTTTCTTTTTAGATTGATTGATTCATTAAATTTGACACATTTTACATATATGATGACCCTTCTAAAGTTGTTTGTATGAGAGAGAGAGAGAGAGAGAGAGAGAGAGAGAGAGAGAGAGAGAGAGAGGAGAGAGAGAGAGAGATGGATAAAAGGACAGTCTTGGACACGTGGGCAATTCCATCTTCTTTGGTGTACAATTTTATTTTATTTTTTAATTTTTATATTTTATTGTAAAGATGCAATTACATTTCAAAAAATTAAATTATTTGGGTATCGTATTATAGAAATATAGATGTGAACTTGTACACTAGTCTGCTACAAAACCAATATATGAAAATCAAAATATATAGTTTATATTTATTTTTTGTTTCATAACTAGAAATAATGCTTGTGTAGGCTACCTACATTTTATATATTTTTGTGATTCCATTTTTTTAATGGAGTACACACACACGCATATATATATATATATATATATATATATATATATATATATATATATATATATATATATATATATATATATATATATATATATATATATATATATATATATTTAGTAGTTCTGTGTCCAGACGTCTGGTTTTAGTCCCTTTGAGTGTTCGTGTAGACACATATGGATCGCGTGTGAGTGCACATACATATCGTAGTGGATTGGTAAGTTAGCGGGAAATGGTTAAGCAATGTACTCATGCGCTTGGTATGTACCCAGCTATTTACTTCTTCTGTATATTTGAGTGTGTGAAATGCAGGGAAATTTAATCATTTATTGTTGTTAATCTTCTTTTAGTTGTTATTTTGCGTAATTGTGATGTTTATTGATAGGTAGAGAATTGGCAGTAATATAATTCTTATTCAAACAATGATCGGTTATTTTTAGACGCTGTGGGTATGAAAGTAGATATGGCAACAGCGCATCATCCCTTTCGTTTGTTCAAACCTTCCTCCACCTTCCACCCCACCACAATACAAAATATGTACTCTTATAAAACTGCTACGACGTACCTTCTTACGTTTAAAATGTTTGAAATGCCATTACTACGTTTGAGTTCAGTTTAATCTTGTGGCCTGAGATTCATTTATGTATTTTTTCGATGTTGGTTTTACAAGTTCCACAACTGAGAACCTTCTCTGAGTGCATTGTTTCCCAGGGGGTAGGACTAGGTTACGAGAGGCAGGTAATGGTATAGAATTTTTACAGGTATATATCCTTTGTAAGATTAATCTTCACCTCTCGTCCATTGCATTTACATCATATTGAAAACCTGCACTTGAATGTTTTCAACAAAGGTATGGTAAAAATTAAATTGGGCCTTAAATAGCAAGTGTTAATGATGGCTGACGTCATTAATGTATATTCCCTTTGGTGTTATGCTACCTGAGTTACGTGTATATTGTAGATATCTTATTGCATACTTTTCATCTTATTCTTTATTGATATTTCAATGAGAGCGGGAGAGGATGCATTTTCTTCCTTCAATAAGGCTCAGTGGAATGACAAGCCAAGCATTTCACTGTAAATGTTGAAGCCTGGAATGAGGTTTCCGAGTGCAGAGCTATCGGGGTATGACCACTCTCTCCACCTGAGCGTGACAGGAAAGAATTGTGTATGTGTAAATATATATATATATATATATATATATATATAATATATATATATATATATATATATATATATATATATATATATATATATTAAATTTTCTCTCTCTCTCTCTCTCTCTCTCTCTCTCTCTCTCTCTCTCTCTCTCTCTCTCTCTCTCTCTATATATATATATATATATATATATATTATATATATATATATATATATATATATATATATATATATATATATATATATATATATATATATATATATATATATATATATTTAGGCATACATATACACAATTCTCTCCTGTCACGCTCAGGTGGAGAGACAGTAGTCATATCCTGGTGAAAGGGAATACCCCGATAGCTCTACACTCGGAAACCACTCTCTCCCACAAATTGCCCACTTAGCGGGTTGTAACATGATTTCCGATATAAGGTTGTAGTTAGCAAAGGGGGAGGTGGTGGGATGTTGAATGTGTGTGTACATGCGTGTGCGCATATTTATCAAAATATCTAGACGTGATTTTTGCCGTCTGGGGTACACTATTATTAATGAGTATATGAAAGTGTTTATGTAATTTAGGGAAAAAATCAACAAGTCTTTCGTTTGCTGATAGTCTTCTTCTATTGAATAAGATCCGTACATTATGTAGCTGTTATGCTAAAGAGAGAATTTATTCTTATTGCTTATTCTTATTGTAGTTTATTTATTTCCTTTTTTCCTTTCCTTACTGGGTTTCATTTCCTAGTTGGAGCCCTTGGGCTTATAGCATCTTGCTTTTGCAACTAGGGTTGTAGAATAGAATATAATATTAATAATAATAATAATAATAATAATAAGTAGAGGAACACTCAGTAGAGGCACAGACCTCTGTCGTGGCAGCATATTTCTCGACATTTTGCTCGACCTTGACCTTAACCTTTGATCTTAACGTGTATTAATTAGCGTGGATTTTCATACACTCTAATATGAACCAAGTTTGAAGTCTCTGTGACAACAATGTCCAAACTTATGGCTGATTGCGTGAATTGGACATTTTGCCTAACCGTGACCTTGACCTTTGACCTTCATCTTCCAAAATTTAATCATTTCGAACTGTTTACATAGCAGTTAATCCCTTCTAGTTTCATTACTTTACGATTTAAATTGTGACCAGGAAGCTGTTCACAAACAAACAAAGGGGTGAAACATAACCTCCTTCCAACTTCGTTGGCTAGGTAATTATTGTGTGAAACGGCAATTAAATGGTGAAACAGAAGTGTGGGTCATTTTGTTTATACTTCTGACTCTCTCACCTGCCGATAGAGGGACGGCCTTTCCTCCACCAATCAGGAG
>NC_090725.1:300904395-300906895 GCF_036898095.1 Palaemon carinicauda | reverse complement strand
CATCTTTTTAAAGAGTTAATTTCTTCAGTCATTGTCCTCTAAAATTCCTCCTCCTCCTCCTCCTCCTCGTCCCCCTCCTCCTCCTCCTCCTCCTCCTCTTCCTCCTCCTCCTCCTCCTTGACGATTAGCTGTAGAGCGATTTATTACGAAACTCTTGTGAGGAATTTACTTCCTTGTTTCTTTCTAATAAAAGTGTGTATTTGTAAGGATTTTTTTTTTTTGGTTAAAGATGTGTACTTGTAAAGAATTTACTTCTTTGTTTCTTTCTGCTAAAGGTGTGTACTTGTATGGAGTTTATTTTATTTTTCTCCTAAAGGTGTGTACTTGTAAGGAATTTATTTATTTATTTGTTTCTGGTAAAGGTGTGTCCTTGCAAGGAATTTAATTCTTTATTTTTTTTGTGCTAAAGGTGTTTACACGAAAGGAATTTACTTTTTATTTATTTGTTTCTGCTAAAGGTTTGTACTTGTAAGGAATTTATTTTTTTGTTTTTTTTTATGCTAAAGGGTTGTACTTGTAAGGAATTTGTTTCTGTTAAAGGTGTGTACTTGCAAGGGATTTACTTCTTTGTTTCTTTCTGCTAAAGATGTGTAGTTGTAAGGAATTTATTTGTTTTTCTTTCTGGTAAAGGTGTGTACTTGCAAGGAATTATCAATTGTTTCATAGTGTAACGAGTGTAGTGTTGGATGTAAATAGTTCTTTCTTGCGATATACATAATAAATAGGTCAATACATACATACATACATACACACACACACATATATATATATATATATATATATATATATATATATATATATATATATATAATTTATGTATATATATATATTTATATATTTATATTTATGTATGTATGTATGTGTGTGTGTATATATATATATATATATATATATATATATATATATATATATATATATATATATATATATATATATATATATTGTGACAAATTGACCCTTAAAATGAGATGCAATGCGCTCGTTCCCATGGAGGTTCCTTTACACGTCTTGCGCACTATATCTACTTATCATAGGCAATGTAATCCTTATATTTGAGAAGGGCTCCTTGAATATCTCCTACATACTTAGGTTGGGGATTTTTGTTCATTTGATTTGTTTCAGTAATGACACTCCATAATTTCCCTCTTATTTACTTAATGATTGGATGAAATATTACAATGGTTCGGGGATTGTATGGCCCGGAAGAAAGTTAAGAAACATCTAATATAAGAACAAGAGGGGCACTCGGAAGAGCGCAGACCTCCGCCGCGGCAGCTTATTTCTCGACCTTGATATTGACATTTGACATTAACATTTATTAATTGGCGTGGATTTTCTTATACTCAAATGTGTACCTGTTTTAAGTCTGTGTCAACGATGTCCAAACTTATGGATGATTACGGGAATTGGATATTTTACATGACCGTGACCTTGACCTTGACCTTGAACTTTGACCTTGACCTTCCAAAATTTAATTATTTCCAGCTTTGACATAACAGTTAATCCCTGCAAGTTTCATTACTCTACGATTAAAATTGTGGCCAGGAAGCTGTTAAAAAATACATGCACATAAACAAACATACAAACGGGTGAAAACAAAACCACCTTCCAACTTCGTTGGCGGACGTAAAAACAATAGAAAGGTGAGAAAACATAAGGCGGTGGTGGTAAGAACAGCGAGGGGCATAAAAGCATGATATTACATACTGAAAGCAATGGAAAACTGGTATTGCTAATTTTTGCATTCAGATATGTCCACAGGGTTTCTTAATAAAATAACTTAATGAAGCTAAAACTGTAGAGATATAAAGGAACAATTCCACTTGGCGTTTTGTCATATTGGGAATAATAGATTCTTTGTTTGTCTGTATGATAGTCAATTTGAAGCAGTATAAAAATAATTATATTAAACTGACGCTAAACTAATTAGTGAACATGGCGCCTCCTAACAAGGTATTGAATAAAGAAGTGATGAGAGTATATATAGTTCATGGTTGCTGGCTGAGGGCCATGGTAAGACCCTTTAGAATTAAGTTTAGTCCCAAATTTCAATTATGGTACCCAGTAGATATTGCATAATGACTAGATCATAATGGAGACATAAATTAAGTATAGGTATGATGATGAAAGTAAGTTATAAGTATGTTGATGAAGGTGATACAGTAATAAGGTATGATGATGAAGGTAGATATAGGTATAGTTATGAGTATGAAATTACATGTAGGTATAGGTATGGTGATGAAGGAAGTTATAGGTATAGGTATGATGATGAAGGAAGTTATAGGTATAGGTATGATGATGAAATTAGATCTGGGTATAGGTATAATGATGAAGGTAGATATAGGTATGATGATGAATTTAGATATAGATACTGGTATGATGATGTAGGTAGATATAGGTATGATGATGAAGTTAGATATAGGTACTGGTATGATGATGAAGATAGATATAGATATAGGTATGATGATGAAGGTAGATATAGTTTATAGGAATGATGATG
>NC_090725.1:300899395-300901895 GCF_036898095.1 Palaemon carinicauda | reverse complement strand
ATACTCGCTGCTAGGAATCATATTCTGGAAATACTCGCTGCTAGGAATCATATTCTGGAAATACTCGCTGCTAGGAATCATATTCTGGAAATACACGCTGCTAGGAATCATATTCTGGAAATACTCGCTGCTAGGAATCATATTCTGGAAATACTCGCTGCTAGGAATCATATTCTGGAAATACACGCTGCTAGGAATCATATTCTGGAAATACTCGCTGCTAGGAATCATATTCTGGAAATACTCGCTGCTAGGAATCATATTCTGGAAATACACGCTGCTAGGAATCATATTCTGGAAATACTCGCTGCTAGGAATCATATTCTGGAAATACTCGCTGCTAGGAATCATATTCTGGAAATACTCGCTGCTAGGAATCATATTCTGGAAATACACGCTGCTAGGAATCATATTCTGGAAATACTCGCTGCTAGGAATCATATTCTGGAAATACACGCTGCTAGGAATCATATTCTGGAAATACTCGCTGCTAGGAATCATATTCTGGAAATACACGCTGCTAGGAATCATATTCTGGAAATACTCGCTGCTAGGAATCATATTCTGGAAATACTCGCTGCTAGGAATCATATTCTGGAAATACACGCTGCTAGGAATCATATTCTGGAAATACACGCTGCTAGGAATCATATTCTGGAAATACTCGCTGCTAGGAATCATATTCTGGAAATACACGCTGCTAGGAATCATATTCTGGAAATACACGCTGCTAGGAATCATATTCTGGAAATACTCGCTGCTAGGAATCATATTCTGGAAATACACGCTGCTAGGAATCATATTCTGGAAATACTCGCTGCTAGGAATCATATTCTGGAAATACACGCTGCTAGGAAACATATTCTGGAAATACTCGCTGCTAGGAATCATATTCTGGAAATACACGCTGCTAGGAAACATATTCTGGAAATACTCGCTGCTAGGAATCATATTCTGGAAATACACGCTGCTAGGAATCATATTCTGGAAATACTCGCTGCTAGGAAGCATATTCTGGAAATACACGCTGCTAGGAATCATATTCTGGAAATACTCGCTGCTAGGAAGCATATTCTGGAAATACACGCTGCTAGGAATCATATTCTGGAAATACTCGCTGCTAGGAATCATATTCTGGAAATACACGCTGCTAGGAATCATATTCTGGAAATACTCGCTGCTAGGAATCATATTCTGGAAATACACGCTGCTAGGAATCATATTCTGGAAATACTCGCTGCTAGGAATCATATTCTGGAAATACACGCTGCTAGGAAACATATTCTGGAAATACTCGCTGCTAGGAATCATATTCTGGAAATACTCGCTGCTAGGAATCATATTCTGGAAATACACGCTGCTAGGAAACATATTCTGGAAATACTCGCTGCTAGGAAACATATTCTGGAAATACTCGCTGCTAGGAAACATATTCTGGAAATACACGCTGCTAGGAATCATATTCTGGAAATACACGCTGCTAGGAAACATATTCTGGAAATACTCGCTGCTAGGAATCATATTCTGGAAATACTCGCTGCTAGGAATCATATTCTGGAAATACACGCTGCTAGGAAACATATTCTGGAAATACTCGCTGCTAGGAATCATATTCTGGAAATACTCGCTGCTAGGAATCATATTCTGGAAATACTCGCTGCTAGGAAACATATTCTGGAAATACTCGCTGCTAGGAAACATATTCTGGAAATACTCGCTGCTAGGAATCATATTCTGGAAATACTCGCTGCTAGGAAACATATTCTGGAAATACTCGCTGCTAGGAATCATATTCTGGAAATACTCGCTGCTAGGAAACATATTCTGGAAATACTCGCTGCTAGGAATCATATTCTGGAAATACTCGCTGCTAGGAATCATATTCTGGAAATACACGCTGCTAGGAAACATATTCTGGAAATACTCGCTGCTAGGAATCATATTCTGGAAATACTCGCTGCTAGGAATCATATTCTGGAAATACACGCTGCTAGGAAACATATTCTGGAAATACTCGCTGCTAGGAAACATATTCTGGAAATACTCGCTGCTAGGAAACATATTCTGGAAATACTCGCTGCTAGGAATCATATTCTGGAAATACACGCTGCTAGGAAACATATTCTGGAAATACTCGCTGCTAGGAATCATATTCTGGAAATACACGCTGCTAGGAAACATATTCTGGAAATACTCGCTGCTAGGAATCATATTCTGGAAATACTCGCTGCTAGGAAACATATTCTGGAAATACTCGCTGCTAGGAAACATATTCTGGAAATACTCGCTGCTAGGAATCATATTCTGGAAATACTCGCTGCTAGGAATCATATTCTGGAAATACACGCTGCTAGGAAACATATTCTGGAAATACTCGCTGCTAGGAATCATATTCTGGAAATACTCGCTGCTAGGAATCATATTCTGGAAATACACGCTGCTAGGAAACATATTCTGGAAATACTCGCTGCTAGGAATCATATTCTGGAAATACTCGCTG
>NC_090725.1:300891895-300894395 GCF_036898095.1 Palaemon carinicauda | reverse complement strand
ACCACCATTTTCTGACTATAGTATGATACCTACCATCAGTCCCTAAGAATACGGTCTACTTGCTAATCTGCCTCTAATAAGGAGGACCACTACCGACTTGATAACCTAACCTAACCTAACTTAACCCAACCTAACGTAACCTACAAACTACTTATAATTATGCATCCATGTTGTCCTTCCAATAAATATTATTAAACTATCATTAAAGTCCAATGAGGATAACATACTGGTGGTAAGTAATCTGTTTTGACAACCCTCATCAAACAGGAGAGATTAACATTGACGGTAGATAACATACTTTGTGGTAGATACCATACTATAGTAGAAATTCGACGGTAGATAGCATACTATATTAGCACCGAAGTTTCTTATTTTATGACAGGAGGAAATTGGACCAGGAAAAGTAGAAAGAGTTGGGTAACATGGTTTGAAGAGACCATAAAAGACGCTTCTAGAATTTAATGGGGGAAGGGCTGAAGGCACGGAGCAAAGACTCTAGCTATGTACAGTAGGAATTTCATAGAAATTATGGAAGCTGTTACTCTTGTGAATAGTCTGAACGAGATTTTACTATTTTGAAAAAGGATTCCACAGTAGGAATTTAATAGATTTTATGGAAGCTGTTACTCTTGTGAATAGTCTGAACAAGATTTTACTCTTTTGAAAAAGGATTCCACAGTAGGAATTTAATAAATTTTATGGAAGCTGTTACTCTTGTGAATCGTCTGAACAAGATTTTACTCTTTTGAAAAAGGATTTTACAGTAGGAATTTAATTGAAATTATGGAAGCTGTTACTCTTGTGAATAGTCTGAACGAGATTTTACTATTTTGAAAAAGGAATCCACAGTAGGAATTTAATAGATTTTATGGAAGCTGTTACTCTTGTGAATAGTCTGAACAAGATTTTACTCTTTTGAAAAAGGATTCCACAGTAGGAATTTAATAAATTTTATGGAAGCTGTTACTCTTGTGAATCGTCTGAACAAGATTTTACTCTTTTGAAAAAGGATTTTACAGTAGGAATTTAATTGAAATTATGGAAGCTGTTACTCTTGTGAATAGTCTGAACGAGATTTTACTATTTTGAAAAAGGAATCCACAGTAGGAATTTAATAGATTTTATGGAAGCTGTTACTCTTGTGAATAGTCTGAACAAGATTTTACTCTTTTGAAAAAGGATTCCACAGTAGGAATTTAATTGAAATTATGGAAGCTGTTACTGTTGTGAATCGTCTGAACGAGATTTTACTCTTTTGAAAAAGGATTCCACAGTAGGAATTTAATTGAAATTATGGAAGCTGTTACTCTTGTGAATAGTCTGAACGAGATTTTACTATTTTGAAAAAGGAATCCACAGTAGGAATTTAATAGATTTTATGGAAGCTGTTACTCTTGTGAATAGTCTGAACAAGATTTTACTCTTTTGAAAAAGGATTCCACAGTAGGAATTTAATTGAAATTATGGAAGCTGTTACTGTTGTGAATCGTCTGAACGAGATTTTACTCTTTTGAAAAAGGATTCCACAGTAGGAATTTAATTGAAATTATGGAAGCTGTTACTGTTGTGAATCGTCTGAACGAGATTTTACTCTTTTGAAAAAGGAATCCACAGTAGGAATTTAATAGATTTTATGGAAGCTGTTACTCTTGTGAATCGTCTGAACAAGATTTTACTCTTTTGAAAAAGGATTCCACAGTAGGAATTTAATAAATTTTATGGAAGCTGTTACTCTTGTGAATCGTCTGAACAAGATTTTACTCTTTTGAAAAAGGAATCCACAGTAGGAATTTAATAGATTTTATGGAAGCTGTTACTCTTGTGAATCGTCTGAACAAGATTTTACTCTTTTGAAAAAGGAATCCACAGTAGGAATTTAATAGATTTTATGGAAGCTGTTACTCTTGTGAATCGTCTGAACAAGATTTTACTCTTTTGAAAAAGGATTCCACAGTAGGAATTTAATAGATTTTATGGAAGCTGTTACTCTTGTGAATCGTCTGAACAAGATTTTACTCTTTTGAAAAAGGATTCCACAGTAGGAATTTAATAGATTTTATGGAAGCTGTTACTCTTGTGAATCGTCTGAACAAGATTTTACTCTTTTGAAAAAGGAATCCACAGTAGGAATTTAATAGATTTTATGGAAGCTGTTACTCTTGTGAATCGTCTGAACAAGATTTTACTCTTTTGAAAAAGGAATCCACAGTAGGAATTTAATAGATTTTATGGAAGCTGTTACTCTTGTGAATCGTCTGAACAAGATTTTACTCTTTTGAAAAAGGAATCCACAGTAGGAATTTAATAGATTTTATGGAAGCTGTTACTCTTGTGAATCGTCTGAACAAGATTTTACTCTTTTGAAAAAGGAATCCACAGTAGGAATTTAATAGATTTTATGGAAGCTGTTACTCTTGTGAATCGTCTGAACAAGATTTTACTCTTTTGAAAAAGGATTCCACAGTAGGAATTTAATAGATTTTATGGAAGCTGTTACTCT
>NC_090725.1:300879395-300881895 GCF_036898095.1 Palaemon carinicauda | reverse complement strand
TTTGTTAATGTGTACATACGTATCAAGATGCTACTGGTTAAACTCCTCATGCATTTAGCTGAGAAGTCAGTGTGTTTGTGTGTGTGTGTGTTTGTTTGTGTGTGTTCCAGCGCTCCAGAATTCTGCTCTGGTCGAGCTGGAAGGTTGCCATTTTTTTATTGATTTCTTGGGCGGGGGGGGGGGGGTAGTTGTCGATACTGACCTTCGACAGCATTTAGGTTTTTATTTTAGTTGTTGGTTTCAATTTTCGTCTTTGTTGATTGGAATGGTCCAGCTGCTGTGATTCATCAAGTGGGTTTTTGTTTATAGGTAAAATAGTGTACGCTATCCGTCAAATATGAAGGTTAATATTTATGTAGATATGGAGAGTCAAGCCTCCCCTCGCAGGGTATGACTATTCTCTCTCTGCGTGACCGAAAAGAAATATATATATATATATATATATATATATATATAGATATATATATATATATATATATATATATATATATATATATATTTATGGGTGTGTGTATATACTGTATATATATGTATATATACCACGAATATATATATATATATATATATATATATATATATACATATGTGTGTATATATATATATATATATATATATATATACATATACATATATATATATATATATATATACTGTATATACATATGTATATATATACTGTATATACGTATATATATATATAATTACTGTTTGTGAGAACGATATTAACCTTCATTTCAAGTTAAAGTTAAACAGAACACCGAAAATAACCTTAATACAAAGTTAAACGAAACTTCTCATTTACCGACAAGGATCAACCATAACCAGAATACCTCAAGATAAATATAAATATATTTTACTTTAGACATCATCTACGATGTTCAAACCAATAAACACGAACTCCTTGTCGGTAAGGGAAAAGCTTCACGAAAAACTCGTCTTGCGAGTAGGTAATTCAAAGGCCATATATCGAAATTTAATTTCCGGGAAACAAGGAAATGCCAACGTCCTACGATATCCTAAACTCACATCATTGCAGTCAATACACCGTTTAATTTACGTATTGCTACATTTGTGTAGTCACACTATTTAAAAAGATTTGTATTATTATTACTACTACTACTACTACTACTACTACTACTACTACTACTACTACTACTACTACTACTACTACTACTATTATTATTATTATTACTATCCAAGCTACAACCCTAGTTGGAAAAGCAAGATGCTATAAGCCCAGGGGCTCCAACAGGGAAAAATAGCCCAGTGAGGAAAGGAAATAAGGGAATAAATAAATGAAGAGAACAAATTAACATTAACTACTACTACTACTACTACTACTACTACTACTATCTAAGCTACAACCCTAGTTGGAAAAGCAAGATGCTATAAGCCCAATGGCTCCAATAGGCAAAAATAGCCTAGTGAGGAAAGGATATAAGGAAATAAATAAACGATATAAGAAGTAATGAACAATTAAAATATAATATTTTAAAAACACTAACAACATTATAACAGACATTTTATATATAACCTATAAAAAGACTTATGTCAGCCTGTCCAACTTAAAAAAGATTTGCTGCAAGTTTGAACTTTTAAAGTTCTACCCGATTCAACTACCCGATTAGGAAGATCATTCCACAAATTTGTCACAGCTGGAATAAAATTTCTAGAGTCCTGTGTAGTATTGAGCCTGATAATTCACTTGGGATAAAGGTTAAATATTTTCCCAGACGGAGACTGACAAACAAACTGACGATTTCCAAATATTTTCTAAGATTTTAGAAATTCTTGAAAGTTAAAAGGAGCTTTTATTTCTTAAATGATGAGACTCAAGTTTGATTATATATATAATATATATCATCAGGAAAAGTATGTATAGATGTAAAACTATAGTCCATTTCTTTTAGCGATGCATATTTGCACCGACTCGCGGCGGTGCCCTTTTAGCTCGGAAAAGTTTCCGGATCGCTGATTGGTTGGACAAGATAATTCTAACCAATCAGCGATCAGGAAACTTTTCCGAACTAAAAGGGCACCGCCGCGAGTCGGTGCAAATATGCAAATTTGCACCGACTCGCGGTGGTGCCCTTTTAGCTCGGAAAAGTTTCCGGATCGCTGATTGGTTGGACAAGATAATTCTAACCAATCAGCGATCAGGAAACTTTTCAGAGCTAAAAGGTCACCGCTGCGAGTCGGTGCAAATATGCATCGCTAAAAGAAATGGACTATAGTATCCTTTTGTCAGTCGTTATTGTAAGAGTATGTTTTCCGAATGTTTAGGAGATTGCCAATCGGAGAGAGCGGCCCCAAGATCTGGAAGGTTGAAAGGATTCTTTGTACGTAAGTGGCTCGGATGAGAAAAGGAATGTCCAGAGAGAAAGAGAAATTCGTGCCATCTTTTTTTTTTTTCGCTGACGCACAGGCGGAAAGAATTGCTTTTATTTTTTCTGGGAATTCTTATTTTTATCTCCTGTGATAACATTCTTTGCGTATGTTG
>NC_090725.1:300848814-300871314 GCF_036898095.1 Palaemon carinicauda | reverse complement strand
GATAAAAATGTAAAAGTAGGCGTTGTAGCGGATACAAATGTAAATTTAAGCGTTTATGGTGTAGGAAAGGAAAAAGATATGAGAGAAAGATAATGCTTTTGGGAGAGCAAGATACAATAACTGACTTACAGTTGGGGAACACGAAAGTGTGCTTATGTAAAGAGACCCAAATATGGATGTAGGCGACAAAGAAAGAGAGATGGCGTTGTTGGAAAGATGGCAGGGGTGATGTGCAGTACTACACACAGGAAATCAAAAGGAAATCTATTTAAAAAAAAAAAAAAAACGAAGAGGGAATGGTAAGAATAATTACAAGATTATTATTACATAAATAAATTATGGATATAATTATGAGGAGAAGAGTGGCTGGAAGTATAACTACAGATATATTTGTACACTTTGAAGAATAAACGTTGAAATAAAACAACCTGTCAATAAGGAGTTGAATTCATGGAAGTGGAAGAAGTAGCCTACATAAGGAGCAAATGAAATACCATGATGGGGTCACTGGGACTGCAGAGAATTTTTTCAACTATAGGAGAGTAGGGTGAAGGGATAAAACAGGACTTGGTGCCATGAAGAAAGGAGAGGTTTACTGAATAACAAAAAGAATACGAGGTCCAACTACATTGCTGATTTGTATTAAAAAAAAAATGCAAATTAAAAGACTTGCTAAGTCGCACATATTCCCAATCGACGGCTCTTAAACTTCTACCACAAACCCATTCTGATTAATAAATGTAATCAGATATACATACGGGCAACCCATGCCTAGACAATTTTATGCATGACATTCTACATATGTATACATTTTATTTATGTCCCTTCAAGTAGGTATAAATTATAATGACGAAGTAAACTTCATATAAAAATGAACAGACATGCAGTCAGACTAACAGACACCCCACCCCTTCTTACTCACCTATGCATATGCTCTAGATTTGCATTAAGTTTCACTGAAATCCCTCCAAAGATTTTAAAGGGATTGTGATGACATATCAGAGGAATGGTTTCCGGTCATACAATTCTATAAATGACGTACTAACTAAATTGGATTGAAATTCTTTCCATCTTGTATGACGAATTTTAATGAAAACTAAAGTTAAAAAGACACTAATGGGCAGGCAGAATCATCTCAGTGTTGCCACGTTTTCTAAATGAGAAAAGGCCAACTTCAAATCAACCGCAGCTTATAAAAGGCAAACCCATTATTACAAAAAGGCCAAATATATAGTATTTAAGGCCAACCTTTTTCGTGACATTACTAAAGGCAAACCAATTTCAAAAAGGACAAATTTGAGATTTTTTGGCCTGAAAAATGCCAAACTTGCAACCCTGCTCGATATATATGTCTTCAAGCACAACTATGTATTATGGCCTGCATATGTACCACATTTGGCCTACATTTGTACAATCAGCTTCATCAATTCCGGTACACTTCATGGGAAGCTAAGGAGACGTTTCACGGCTGTATATTGTAATTAACGTTGTCTTTAGCAAAAGAGAAACTGTTGGCAACGACGCCAGTAAAACAAAGTCACTTGGCTTGTAAACACGATATCAAAAGAAATTTCTTTTATAATTTCAAGAAGTGCTTTTAAGCAAATAACAATACTTTTCTATACAGCAGTCGTAAAATTAATAAAAAAAATACTTTTGATAACGTGTTTAGAAGCCCAGCGATTTTGTTTTAGAAACAGCGTAACCAACAGTTTTTATTTTAACAAACACAGCGTTACCTGTTTCAATGTACAATGCCACACGTCACCTAAGTCCAAAAATTATACCGGAATTAATGAAGCCAACTGTACCCCATTTGAAATCCAAACGAAATGAAAACAAATAGAAGAACGATCTCTCTTCATACGTGTCTGAACATGACTGTCTACCTTTCCACTAAGTTTGAACTCAATTCAGTTTGTAAAAAAAGGTGTTTGATCATTATGTCAGTGAGACTGAGCCTTTATGCACATCTATACAAGATGCTCTACTTTATTATCAAGTTTGAAACCTAGCAGGAGGCACTGCAATTACAAAGTAAATGTCGGATAAATTGAAAGATGAACAGACGATGACCTTTAAGACATATCCATGGTGGCTTTTCTTAATATGTTAAACTACCAAACTACCACTTTTTCAACAAGGTGGAAAAAGTATCGAGGACAAAGGATAAAACACAATGAAAGACACGTCTCCCATCAGCCACATTGTGTAAGTTATAATCAACCTTTATACCAAGTTTGTCTTGGATCACTCCAAATATACCGAAGGAGTTGCGAAGACAAACTGCGACAGTCAGACAGACATAAATTATTATTATTATTATTATTGTGGTAGGAGACCCTCTTTTAGGCAGGTTGAGTTAAAAGTAATGGCTGCATCGGCAGAGTTTATTTTCTTATCCAATTTTTCTATTTTCCGGATAATTCTCTTCTCTAGAGCGCTGCAATCAGCCAGCAGACTTGAAAAATTCATCATTCGAGTGAATGACAAAATCGGGAAGACTTTTCAAGTATATTCTCACAAAATACAAGTAAAACTTTTGGTACAAAATAGTAAAAAGCACACTCCAAAATCAAACCATTATTCTTTAGTCTTGGGTAGTGCCTTAGCCTCTGTTTCATGGTCTTCCACTGTCTTGGGGTAGACATCTCTTGCTTGAGGGTACATTCGGGCCCATTATTCTATCTCATTTCTCTTATTGTTTTGTTAAAGTTTTTATAGTTTATATAGGAAATATTTTTTTTAATGTTATTGTTCTTGAAATATTATTATTATTATTATTATTATTATCATTATTATTACTACTTGCTAAGCTACAACCCTAGTTGGAAAAGCAGGATGCTATAAGACAAGGGGACCCAACAGGGAAAATAGCCCAGTGAGGAAAGGAAACGCGGAAAATAAAATATTTCAAGAACAATAACATTAAAAAAAAATATTTCCTATATAAACTATAAAAACTTTAACAAAACAATAAGAAGAGAAATTAGATAGAATAATGTGCCTGAATGTACCCTCAAGCAAGAGATCTCTACCCCAAGATAGTGGAAGACCATGGAATAGAGGCTATGGCACTACGCAAGACGAAAGAATAATGGTTTGATTTTAGAGTGTCCTAGAAGAGCTGCTGACCATAGCTGAAGACAGAGATATAGATGACCTTCATCCATACACGTCTATGATGATGGTATGGCCAATTACTAAGTTTAATGGAAACCCACACGTGTACAATTATAGTAGGTGTAATGACAAATTAAATGTATCAGAATTGTGAGAGGAATATACACATACAATGCTTGATGGCCTATCTTTATAACAAGGTTGACAGAGACTCCTTCAACTATGTACCCTCTAGCTTGAGGGTACACTCGAGCACACTATTCCATCTTATTTCTCTTACTCTTGTTTTGTTAAAGTTTTTATAGTTTATAAAGGAAATATTTATCTTAATGTTGTTACTGTGCTTAAAATTCTATCTAATTTATCTTCCTCTTATTTTGTTAAAGTTTATATAGTTTATAAAGGAAATATTTATTTTAATGTTGTTACTGTGCTTAAAATTCTATCTAATTTCTCTTCCTCTTATTTTGTTAAAGTTTATATAGTTTATAAAGGAAATATTTATTTTAATGTTGTTACTGTGCTTAAAATTCTATCTAATTTCTCTTCCTCTTATTTTGTTAAAGTTTATATAGTTTATAAAGGAAATATTTATTTTAATGTTGTTACTGTGCTTAAAATTCTATCTAATTTCTCTTCCTCTTATTTTTTTAAAGTTTTTATAGTTTATAAAGGAAATATTTATTCAAATGTTGTTACTGTTCTTAAAATACTTTATTTTTCCTTGTTTCTTTTTCTTACTGGGCTATTTTCCCTATTGGGGCCCTTGGGCTTGTAGCACCCTGCTTTTCCAGCTAGGGTTGTGGCTTAGCAATTAAAATAAATAATAATAATAATAATAATAATAATAATAATAATAATAATAATAATAATGGGCTATCCTTTAACAGTTTTTGATTAAAATCCCTGTCATCCTGAAGTCTTTCAGCGATTCGGAAGCAGATCTTCTGAAAACTATTTAACTATTATAATAACATCTTAACTTTTATGGTTTTAATTGAATTCTCTTATATTTTTCATATACAATAAATGCTATCGGCGTCAATGACCTTAGATTGTCAGGATGCCAGAAAATCAATCAGTCAATCAATCAATGATAAATTAAGCTTGTCACATAGACAGGAGATAGACATATAGGTACTGTAAATAAAGTGAAACAATTGGATGGCTATCTCTCCACTTGGTTGGTGAGGAACTACAAATATATGACCAAGAAATGCAGGAAGAAAAATAAGTTATTTTACAGGAAAGAGAATGTAGAGAGAAAAGTTAAAAGATAAACATTTATGAATATGAATGTTGCATATGGAGAGAAGCTCTCTTAAGTGAATACATCCCTGTATAGAGTGAGAGTCAGATTGCTCAATCGGAAGTAAGAGATGAATGATGAAAGAATGGAAAAGAATAAATTTGGTTGTGACTTGTGGATAAAAGTTTTATATATAGATATACATACATACATATATATATATATATATATATTCATATATATACATATATATATTTATATATACATATATAAGTATATATATATATATATATATATAGATATATATATATATATTTATACTATATATATACATATTTATACTATATATATACATATTTATACTAATATATATATATATATATATATATACATAAATATATTAACGTATACAAACAGTATATATGGATGAAATATTGCTGATGAATATTACGTGTCGGTGCATGTAGCATTTTCTAAATATTTTTCTTTTTTACATTACAGCAAGCAGTAATGATTATCGTCTGCACAGTGAAATGTAAACAAATTGAGACACGTGGTCAATATCTATTCTACGATGTTTCAAATCTACGTCAATTGGAATAAACTGAACTTCCCCTCTGCGGCGATGTAAGGCTGGCTAAAATGATTTTAGTCACGGTACCCAAATTTTGTACATCCTTCTAAAATCATGAGTTTTACACGCATTTCTCTTTTCGGTTATTTTTTCAGTTCATACACAGATAATTTCTCATTTCGCGTATTTTCTAGTTTTTACACAGACCATTTCTAATTTCACGTATTTTCTAGTTCTTACAAATATTTCTCATTTCACGTATTTTCTAGCTTTTACACAGACCATTTTCATTTCGGTTGTTTATCAGTTCATACGCAGATCTCATTTCACGTATTTTCTAGTTTTTACACAGACCATTTCTAATTTCACGTATTTTCTAGTTCTTACAAATATTATTTCTCATTTCACGTATTTTCTAGTTTTTACTCACTTAATTTTTCATTTTACGTATTTTTTAGTTCTTACACAGATCATTTCTCATTTCACGTATTTTCTAGCTTTACAAAGATCATTTCTCAACTCACATATTTTCTACTTTTTTACACAGATCATTTCTCATTTCCCGTATTTTCTAGTTTTTACACAGATCATTTCTCATTTCACGTATTTCCTAATTTTCACACAGATCATTTCTCAACTCACATATTTTCTAGTTTTTACACAGATCATTTCTCATTCCACGTATTTTTTAGTTCTCACACAGATCTTCTCATTTCGGGTATGTTTCAGTTAATTGAAGCCACTTGCAGTGTAGCAAGTGTACTTAAATTACATTCATAACAAGTTAATCCAATTAGGAAACTCAGTCTGATCCTTTGTTTCATTTTTCTACGTTACTTCAAACACGTTTTTGTCCACTTTGTCCCGTCTAATTTATCGCATTTAAGTATTAAAAAAACTCGACCGATTAGGGTTTTTTCCCCCATATCCTCTATAACCAGCTATTTCAGACAAGATGCATTCGGGCGACAATAAAATACTTAATGCTTCCTGTGTAAAGCAAGAAGAAAATATCTAATCGTTCCTTTGTAAAGCAAGAGGGAAATATCTAATCATTCCTTTGCAAAGCAAGAGGAAAATATCTAATTGTTCCCTTGTAAAGCAAGAATAAAATATCTAATGCTTCCTGTGTAAAGCAAGAAGAAAAAATCTAATCGTTCCTTAGCAAAGCAAGAGGGAAATATTTAATCATTCCTTTGGCAAAGCAAGAGGAAAATATCTAATTGTTCCCTTGTAAAGCAAGAATAAAATATCTAAAGCTTCATTTGTAAAGCAAGAAGAAAATATTTAATCGTTCCTTTGTAAAGCAAGAGGGAAATATCTAATCATTCCTTAGCAAAGCAAGAGGAAAATATCTAATTGTTCCCTTGTAAAGCAAGAATAAAATATCTAAAGCTTCATTTGTAAAGCGAGAAGAAAATATTTAATCGTTCCTTTGTAAAGCAAGAAGAAAATATTTAATCGTTCCTAGGTAAAGCAAGAGGAAAATATTTAATCGTTCTTTTGCAAAGCAAGAAGATAATATCTAACCATTCCTTTGCAAAGCAAGAAGAAAATATTTAATGCTTCTTTTGTAAAGCAAGAAGAAAATATATAATCGTTCCTTTGCAAAGCAAGAAGGAAATATTTAATCGTTCCTTTGCAAAGCAAGAAGAAAATATTTAATCATTCCTTGGTAAAGCAAGAAGATATTTAATCGTTCCTTTGCAAAGCAAGAGAAAATATTTGATGCTTCCTTTGCAAAGCAAGAAGAAAATATTTGATGCTTCCTTTGCAAAGCATGAAGAAAATATTTGATGCTTCCTTTGCAAAGCGAGAAGAAAATATTCAATTATTCCTTTGTAAAGCAAGAAAATATCTAATCATTCCTTTTGCTAAGCAAGAGGAAAATATCTAATCATTCCTTTGCAAAGCATGAAGAAAATACTTAATTGTTCCTTTGTAAAACAAGAAAAAAAGACAGGTTTGCATCCCGTTTCATAGTCGCCAACAACAAACATAAGGGGACAGACCAGGACCTGGGACAGGCCTCTCGACTCTCACGGACAACAGGGTAAAGACCTTCGTTCGTTCGTACGTTCGTTCGATTCCCTGCAAGCTGTTATGGCTGCTTCTTCAAACACTGACAAGGCAAACCTCTTTATGAATAAAACATCATGTATTAACATTTAACAAAAGAACGGATACGAGTAACGGTACTGGGTAATAAAACTTTACACTATTACGCTGATTAGTAAATCATGAACAAAGGAATTACAATCAAATAACACCTGACAGGAAACCCAAATATTATGGTAGATTTCAGACTGGTTTAAATATAATGATTCCAAATGTGAGATAAAATACAATGCCTTTAGAAATTCAATTAAATGAATGAATAACAAAACATTGTTTTAAAGTAGACAATATACAAATATGTATGTATGTATATATATACAGTATATATATATATATATATATATATATATTATATATATATATATATATATATATCATATATATATATATATATATATATGTATATATTTGTATCTGTATATATATGTATATATTTCTACTTCATACAGAGACATGGTACAAATATATAACATATAAGGAATTTAGACTATGAGAAAGCTTTTGAATCTGTCAAAAACTCAGCCGTAATGAAAACCCTTCAAGGACATAGAATATGTGAATCTTATGTTAGAAGAATTGAAAGTATATATACAGGAAGTACAGCAGTCCTAAAACTTCAAAAAGATAGTAAGAAAATTCCGATTGAGAAACGAGTTAGATAGGGAGACCCCATCTCTCCTAAATTAATCACAGTATGCTTATGAGAAGGTTTTGAAAATATAATTTACGAAAATGTAGGATTCAATATTAATGGGGAATTACTTAACAAATTAAGTCTTGCAGATGGCCTAGTTGTGTTTAGTGAACTATGGGAGGAACTACAAAAGATGTTAGAAGATTTTAAGAGAAAGAAGGCATGTTGGCCTGAAAAATAAATATGAATAAAACTAAGATAATGTTCAATGAAAATGCAGGAGGCAACAAGGAAGAGTTTTTGACAAACCTCTATAGATTGTTAAGAAATACACACACAGACAAACAGTAAGCGTTTCGCCAGGATCCAAGACCGAAATTAAAAGAAGGATTAATATGGGATGGGGAGCTTTTGGTTAACAAAATGAGATTATAAAAAGTAAAATGCCTCTTTCTCTAAAACGAAGCATTATTTAATGAGATGGTCCTATCAGTTTTTAATTTTGCATCAGAAAAATGGAGGCTTACTAACGCCTTAGAACATAAGCTAGTTATAACTAAAAGAGCTATGAAAAGAATAATGGTGGGAATAACACTGAGTGACAAAAATAAAAGCAACATGGATACGAGAGCAAACTAAAGTAGAGGATATTCTAACATGTAAGAAAAAGAAATGGACCTGGGCAGGACATATGAGAAAGACAGATAATAGATGGACATTAACAATAACAGAATGGGTCCCTATAAATTGCAAAAGCAGCAAGGGAAGGAAAAGGAGAACGTGGATTGACGAACTAAGAAAGTTTGCATTTGTGGACTAGCATAGACCATAAACAGACGCAAGTGGAGGGACGTGTCTTATGCCTTTGGTTCTGCAGTGGACTAGTAACGGTTGATGACGATAATGAAGGTATATATAATATATATACGTGTATATGTATGTGTATATATGTATACGTGTATATGTATGTGTATATATGTATACATGTATATAAATGTATGTATGCATGTATATATGTATGTATGCGAAACGTTTTAAAATATAATAAAAAATTCTCTTAGTTACAGTACACAAAACCTAACGATGAACTGCCTCTCAGAAAACAATATCCACACACACACAAACACAAAAGCCAAATCCGGCAAGAAACAAACAACCGGATGACCAAGAGATCACCCCCATTCAACATCTAACTTGCAACCCCACTCCAAATTATTCTTACAAGATCATTACTAACACCTAATGGATAGTAGTTAACTCAGCGTAAATGACCTTATCCGCAACATCAATTATCAGTTACGCAGGTGAAATGTCACGAATGCCCCACTGGATCCCGACAATCCATATCTCGGTACCCAGGCTTGAGAGCATCTTACATACCCACGAAACAGACATATTGTTCATGTCTGGAATCAGACGAGTCATATGTTCCTTTCCTCTCTCGGCTTATTACCGGATGCCCAGGTACTTTTTCATACCTTTGTATAATGTATAACGGTGACCTTGGAAAAGGAAATGAAGACTTGACAGAGAGAGAGAGAGAGAGAGAGAGAGAGAGAGAGAGAGAGAAGCATAAACTAAAGGGGGATAGACTGAATTTAACCATAAAACTGAAGAAACAACGAGAGAGAGAGAGAGAGAGAGAGAGAGAGAGAGAGAGCATTTTTCGAGGTAGTATACCTTGCTGTTGCCTTATGCATTTCCATTGCGAAAGAAAATTCATAAATTTTTTACACTTCCATTCCGGCATGACAGATTTTATTTACCCCAAGCATTTCTATTCAACTAAGATAGACGTTTACCTATCTATCAATCTATCTACAGAATGTCTTAAGATGTTTAATCAATGATAACTTCGACTGTAGGCTGTTAAAGTCTTCAAGTCGTAAGCTCCTTGTTCATTTCAAGACGAAAGAAGATACAAAATCTTTAAATGATAGGGACGATATAAAAATATGACTTTAATCACTAAGCGTTACAGTAATGACAATTACAATACAATAAAATACGATGAACGAATATTCGAATACCTATCTACATCTATCTATCTATATATATATTGATGTATATATATATATATATATATATATACATATATATATATATATATATATGCCCTTTCTGAGTGGGGATACATTTACGCAGTGAAACAGTTTGTGTATTGCCATGATTAGCTAAGTTGTACTAATCCAGACCACCCATAATAGGTTGGTTTGCTGTTAGGAATAGGGCGAAAATCTCACACCATAACAAATCCGTACTGGCTAGCGTGGTGATGAAAACTGCTCAAATCCAGACAGTAATTGACATGTCTGAGGCCTTTGTCCTGCAGTGGACTAGAAATGGTTGCGTTTGATTCGTTGATATACATATATACACACGCACATATATATATATATATATATATATATATTACACCTGACAACACTGATATTACAAAACCAATTCTTCTTCTATCAAAGGGTTAACTACTGCACTGTAATTGTTCAGTGGTCACTTTACTCTTGGGAAGGGTAGGAGACACTCTTTAGCTATGGTAAGCAGCTCTTCTCGAAAAAGGACACTCCCAAATCATACCATTGTTTTTCTAGTCTTTAGGTAGTGTCATAGCCTCTGTACCGTTGTCTTCCACTGTTTTGAATTAGAGTTCTCTTGCTTGAGGGTTCACTCGGGCACACTATTCTATCTTATTTCTCTTCTTTATTTTGTTAAAAGTTTTAAAGTTTATATATAGATATATTCATTTTAATGTTGCTACCCCTCTTAAAATATTTTATTTTTCCTTGTTTCCTTTCCTCACTGGGATATTTTCCCTTATTGAAGCCCCTGGCTTATAGCATCCCGCTTTTCCAACTAGGGTTTTAGCTTAGTAAGTAATAACAACAATAATAATAACCGATTAACACCACCACCTACTGACCTAATGCAGAAATCTTTAACGGTTCACGCATACCCAATTACAGATTTGGGGGAACTTATAAATGGAACAAGAGCCGACTAGACAGACATTTTGTCATTAGTGAGTACTAAATGCAACAAGGGCTCTACAACAGTATTGCTGTGTAAGACAATCAGGATATAATTCGACTTGCTGAAAATACAATTAATACATCTATGTTTCCACTTGCTCAATAAACTGTTAGTGAGGTCAACATTTAAATAGATAATAAACAAAGATCAAGGTTTGAAATGGGCTGGGAATTATTAAAGTTAATGTTGTTACAGTTCTTGAATTATCTTATTCTAAACTGTTCGTTAGTTTCTTGTAGTTTATTCATATTTGCTTATTTCCTTTCCTCACCGGGCTATTTCTTTTCCTATTGGAGCCCTGGCCTTATACTATCCTGTTTTTCTAACTAGGGTTGTAGCTTACTTAGTAGTAGTATAGTGGTAATAATTATACTCCTCTTTTAAATATTGATTATATTATATGTATGTATGTATGTATGTATGTATATATATATATATAATATATACACACACACATACTGTACATACATATATATATATATATATATATACACACACACATCTATATATATATATATATATATAAATATATATATATATATATATTATATATATAAACACATACATAAAAGGCAAGACAAAAACTTGATCCACTTCAAAGATTCCAGAAACAAATTCCTTTTATTGACTCCACGACTATAATGCCTTTTTTAGCTTCTAATTAATGTTCTAGATTTACTAAAAGTAAACCTCCGGATCTAGGCCAATAGCATTCAAGGCCTCATGTAATAGTACCAAGTATTGGAAGGATGACATTATAAACCAGCCAAATCCTACCTTTGGAAACTATTACATATCTCTAAAGCCAGATGATTAACATGTATGAAAAATTATATTTCCTTTTATCGTAAAGTATTGCATTTTCTCATAAGAAAGAGAAAAAAAGGTCAATGCACAACTAATCAATACTTTTATAATTTGCAGAAAAATTACCCTCACAAAAGTACGAAGTATATATTATAAAAGTGATTAGTTATAATTATCTACTTATCACACTTTCGTCATAATCTTCTATATGTTTAGGACAGTTATCAATATATATTTATTTGAAGTTACACAATTACGAAACTGAGAATTACAAGCCTCTGAAATTATACAATTAAACCTTCTGTGGGTTTACTGCCAAAGTTCCTCTTCAAATCCTACTTCATATTTCTATTTGATTTCAACCTGTGTATTTACAATAGATACATGCTTTAAAACACGGAATAACAAACCTTGTGGATCGTTCAAAATCATACTGAATTAAGGTGATCCTTTTATTCTAATTACCCATGACCCAGAATGGACTTCGATATGCTATAATTGCACAAGCAAATGAAAGGCATCTGCATACTACTGCGAGAGGGGCAAATGAAGGAAACGCGAAAGCGGAACAAATGATAATCATTAGCAGGCTACGACAATCAGACACTTAATGATGTGATCTCATCACATAAAATCACAGGGATCAGGTCGGGTCAGGGCAAGTCAGGTTAGAGAGAGAGAGAGAGAGAGATGAGAGAGAGAGAGAGAGAGAGAGAGTAATACTGTGTAAATATACACATACGTACATACATATATATCTAATTCAGAATATATTTCAAGGTCCAATAATCCAACAGTTGAGTAATACTGTTGTATATATACATACTGTACATACATACAATACATATATACATACATAAAATAATAATCTAGGTCAGAAGATGCTTACGTGAAGATCTATGTATAAATATAATTTTTTTTCTTTTGAAAGCACAATGACTAAGAAATATAAACATAATTCATGGTCCGATAAGAGAGAGAGAGAGAGAGAGAGAGGAGAGAGAGAGAGAGAGAGAGTGTTGTGTGTGTGTGTGTGTGTGTGATTTTGTGTGTAATACTGTGTATATATACACATATATACATACATACATACATTACATAACATACATACATACATACATACATACATAAAATAATAATCTAGGTCCTAAGATGCTTACGTGAAGATTCATGTATAAATATAAAATTTTTCCTTTGAAAGCACAATGACTAAGAAATATAAATATAATTCATGGTCCGATAGAGAGAGAGAGAGAGAGAGAGAGAGAGAGAGAGAGAGAGAGTGTGTGTGTTTTTGTGTGTAATACTGTGTATATATACACATTATACACATACATACATACATACATAAAATAATAATCTAGGTCCTAAGATGCTTACGTGAAGATTCATGTATAAATATAAATTTTTCCTTTGAAAGCACAATGACTAAGAAATATAAATATAATTCATGGTCCGATAAGAGAGAGAGAGAGAGAGAGAGAGAGAGAGAGAGAGAGAGAGAATCTTTTTATAACAATATTCAAGAATGACAAAATATTCAGTGGTTAAAGGAATATTATCATAGCAGTCTGAGAGAGAGAGAGAGAGAGAGAGAAGAGAGAGAGAGAGAGAGAAATTTTTTATAACAATATTCAAGAATGACAAAAATATTCAGTGGTTAGAGGAAAATTCCCATAGCAGTCTGAGATGAGAGAGAGAGAGGAGAGAGAGAGAGAGAGAGAGACATGCTCCCAAGACTATCGCCCGCTACGACAAACCTTGCTGTGCCAAGTTGACCCCTTCGCCGACCTCAAAGACTTCTTGCAGAGTCTTTCAAAGACTTCTGCAAGAGTCTTTTCCGAGCCATTGCGCTTCCTGAAGAGCTTGATCTGTGCAACAAGATGAATGCATTGCCAGTTGAAAAGCATAAATGCAAAACACCAATTGACTCCCAAGCTCTCATTTGAATATTTGTAACGAGAACTCCAAAGTTAATAGAATGGGGTTGTGTTCCTACTTCAATACATTTGAAAGGTTTTTCTTTGATGGTAAATGAAGAGCAGGGTTTCTTAATATATATTTTTTTCACTTTCATTTATCTTTCAACATATATTCACTTTCATTTATCTTTCAATATATATTCATACTAGTGTATACGATCCGTCAAAAATGATGGATAAGTATTTTGATAGCTATTCACACACACGCATCCAATCTTAACAAGGACGGGGAGAGACCGAGTAGTTATACACCTGTTCGTAATTGAATAAGTATATATATAAATATATATATATATATAATATATATAGGAAGAGAGAAGAGAGAGAGGAGAGAGAGGAGAGAGAGAGAGAATGCTTTTTAATATATAGGCGAGATAACTGATCATTCTCTATTTTAGAAATGTCATCGAAAGGATCAAACACACTTATGTGCAAAGAGTTGAAAACAGATAAGTAAGAATAAATGAAACATACACTACATATACCGTTATGGTTTTGAAGGATGGACCTAAGAGAGCAATAAGTATTACAAATATCAATAAAAAGAGATAAATAATACAACGACTAAATTCAATAGAAAAAAATAGTTCAGGCAAATCTCGTGTGATACATATACACAATTTCTTGTGTAATTACTTATATATTTCTTAAAGACGTACATAAGCGTGCATATATATATATATATATATAATATATATACATATATATATATATATATATGGGGTGTGTGGGGTGTGTGTGTACATGTATATTTATACATGCATATATATATATATATATATATAAAATCATTAACCGCAGCTAATCCACTAAAGGACACAGGTCTGAGACATGTCCTTTCACTCTAGTCTGTTTATGATCTTTCATGTCAATCTAAACCCTCAAACTTTCTCTTAGCTCGCCAATCCATTGTCATCTCTCCCCTCGCCCCCTTTCATTTTTAATCTCTAGGACCCATTCTATTATTGTTTTTATTCACTAATTATCTGCCCTTCTCATTATATATCCTGCCCATGTCATTTTCTTTTTCTCACATGTTATTGGAATATCCTCTTCTTTAGTTTGCTCTCGTATCCACTTCTGCTCTTTTTCTGTCTCTTAATTGCTATTCCTATCATTCTTTCCAATAGATCTTTTATTTGTAAGTAGCTTATGTACTAAAGCTTTAGTAAGGATCAAGTCTCCGATGGATAAATTAATTTGTCAAAAATGAATTCAAATATTATGTCTCAATTTATTAGGCTTTATGTTACATCATTTTAGATGCTAACTTCTCCATATCTTTCCATTAGTGGGCTACTTTCAATATTGTCTAGTAGCAGTAGCAGTTAGTATTAAGTTGCTCATAAATACAATCAATAAATTGACCAAAACTCCTAATCCGAAATAGACAAATTAAAATAACGATTTCATAGAGTAACATCGAAATCACTTATTTATCTTCAAAATTGATTCGAAATGAGCACTAATTACAAATTTCAATTACAAAAAATAATTAGATTAACCCAATGACCTTTATAAAACAAAAGTTAAAATAACATTAAAAATAAGAATCCAACATTAATAAGAACCTAACTCTGCAAAACAGGTCACAAAGTCAAGACCTGAAAAAGGCACCGGAGTGGAAACCCCGTTATGATAATTTCTTCGATGCGATGACCTGTGATTCTTTGATTCTTTTGCCGAGTAATGAAAGGCATTCCTTCGCAACTCGAGACACAGAAACAATTGGCCGGTTCCTTCAGGCATCAATGAGCGTGAAACGTTCAACAAAAACAAAGCAAAATTCATATTCGAAGAAACGCAACCCAAATGATTTTTCAGTGTTATATACACGTTTTAAATATTTATAAACATGACCATGCATATTATACATGTATATATGTATATCTTATAATATATATACACAAATATATACATACAAATATATACAGAATATATATATATATATAGATATATATATAAAATATACATATGTGTATATGCAGTGTATATATATACATATGTGTGTATGCAGTGTATATATATATATATATATATATATATCTAGATATGTATGTGTGTATATATATGCATGTATGTATGTATATATATATGCATGTATGTAGGTATGTATGTATGTATGTATTTTCGCTATATCTCTTTCTAACACAAAGTTAAAAAAAAATACCAGCCAATTAAATTTGACAGTCCTGTAATGAACAAAACAATGGCTGTGTTTTCAAGATAAACACGATTTATGTATATGAAGTAAGCTCAGAAAGTAATTCTGCTTTTGACGCAATTGCTCAAACCTAGGTGATAAGTATACACTTAATGCTTTATTGTGGGAAACACATATCTAGTTTTGAACATACAGTTCTGGTAGAATAATATTTACCTGGCTTAAGAGACTCTTTAGCTATGGTCAGCAGCTCTTCTAGAAGGACACTCCAAAATTAAACCATTGTTATCTAGTCTTGGGTAGTGCCATAGCCCCTGTACCATTGTCTTCAACTCACATAGGATAGAGTTCTCTTGCTTGAGGGTTCAGTCGGGTGCACTAATCTATCTTATTTCTCTTCCTCTGGTTTTGTTAAACTTTCTTAGTTTATATAGGAGACATTTGTTTTAATGTTACTGTTCTTAAAATATATTATTTTTCCTTGATTTCTTTCCTCCCAGGGCTATTTTCCCTGTGGAGCCCCTGGTCTTCTAGCATTCTGCTTTTCTCTACTAGGGTTGTAGCTTAGCAATTAATGGTAATTATAATAATTACTTTTTGATATAATAATGACGCATTAGTCCCGAAACTACTTACCTGAAACTGAACTAAAAGATATGAAATAAAAAATCTATTATTGATGACCATCATACGCTATTTATTTAATGCATATAATCGGTATTCGGAGAAGCAAACGATTTACTGTTTAGATGGCGATAAATAAGTCGAATATTCTAAACATAGAAATAAACTAATATGTAATATGTGTTCAAGATATAAACAATGATATTTACTATGAACGCGCACGCCGCTTATGTGTGTAAATAAAGAAGGAAGAAGCAACCCTAAATAGAACAAAGTACCCCTAAACCACGAACACACTCAATTAAATCCTAAAAATCCAAAAGTCAGATAAATTATTGCCAAAGTCCTACAAATAATATAGATGGGTCATAATGAGGGAACAATTCTCCAATGCAAAGATTTCAGTAAACAGATTTCAAATTTTTGCAGTACATGAAATCAGAAGAGAGTTACCTTCATAAGGCCCAAGGCAATAGTGTCGTAAAATCTTAAGACTTGATTTTATAAGCTACGTCAACTTTGCAATGCTTAAACTATCATCATCATCATCATCTCCTCCTATACCTATTGACGCAAAGGACCCATATATATATATATATATATATATATGTATGTATATATATACATATATGTATATACACACATACATATATATACATATTTATATATAAATATATATACATATATATAAATATACATATACTTATATATACATATACATATATATATATATATATAGATACATACATATACATATATATACATACATACATACATACATTTTATATACATATATATATATATATAATATATATACTGTATATATATCCCATATATATATGTGTGTGTATGTTATGTATGTATTTGTGTATGTGAAGATGTGTGTATATGCTACCAATTTAATCTTTGTCAGCATACTATATCTTACTGAACATAATTAGCTCTATTAACAAAGAGATATGAACATACTCCATGGTCCGATATTGTGAGAGAGAGAGAGAGAGAGAGAGAGAGAGAGAAGAGAGAGAGAGAATTCTAAAGCTATCAATCACCTGGCTCAGTAAATTTAAAAAATTCAATTCAATTTCATTACAATAGTTCACTTACCCATTCTTTCAGTCCCTTCCACTCTGTGCAACAACATTGCAACATTGCGCATCGTGCACTCTTTGCCCGACAGCCATTACGAAGGGAAGGGAAATAATTTGCTTGCAATGATGCCTTCGGCCACCCAGGCAGTGGAAAGTAAATAACAAATAGAGATGAACGTTACATATCCGTTGAAGCATTCCAGACTCGGAAATAGAATCGCGCAATAGTTCCGACCACAACATTCCATCCTGACACTTCTTCGCTTCCGAGACGATAAACAAATGAACATCGAGAGGATACGAAACGAAAAAAAGTGAATATCGAGAGGATACGAAGACGAAAACACGTGAACATCGAGAAGATAAGAGGACGAAAACAAGTGAATATTCAAGAGGATACGAAGACGAAAAACAAGTGAGCATCGAGAGAATACGAAGACGAAAAACAAGTGAATATCGAGAGAATACGAAGACGAAAACAAGAGAACATCGAGAGGATACGATGACGAAAACAAGGTGAGCATCGAGAAGATAAGAGAACGAAAATAAGTGAATTTCGAGAGGATACGAAGAAGAAAACAAGAGAACATCGAGAGGATACAAAGACGAAAAAAAGTAAATATCGATATCATACGAAGACAAAATCAAATGTACAATTTGTACAAATATTAAATTAGATGGAGGGAAATAGCTCAGGAAGGCAGTACAATCTAATAAGAAAAGTAAAAAATTGGGTGACAGACCATATTATTATTATTATTATCATCATCATTAGTAGTAGTAGTAGTAGTATTACCAGCAAAGCTATAACCCTAGATGAAAAAGGCAGGATAAGCCCAACGGCTCCAACAAGGAAAAATAGCCCAATGAAGAAAGGAAATAAGTACAAGAGAAGTAATGAACAATTAAAGTAAAACATTTAAGAACAGTAAACATTAGAATAGATCTGTCATATATATATATATATATAGTATATATAATATATAAATATCGATATCATACGAAGACAAAATCAAACTGTACAATTTGTACAAATATTAAATTAGATGGAGGGAAATAGCTCAGGAAGGCAGTACAATCTAATAAGAAAAGTAAAAAATTGGGTGACAAGACCATATTATTATTATTATTATCATCATCATTAGTAGTAGTAGTAGTATTACCAGCAAAGCTATAACCCTAGATGAAAAAGCAGGATAAGCCCAACGGCTCCAACAAGGAAAAATAGCCCAATGAAGAAAGGAAATAAGTACAAGAGAAGTAATGAACAATTAAAGTAAAACATTTTAAGAACAGTAACATTAGAATAGATCTTTCATATATATATATATATATATATATATATATATATGGAAAAAAAACTTCAACAAAACAAAAGGAAGAGAAATAAGATAGAACAGCGTGCCCGAGTGTACCCTTAAGCAAGAGAACTCTAATCCAAGACAGTGAAAGGTTAGCGACATTGTTGTTACACGAGCCAAGTATTTTTTTATTGAGGTTTCTTATCGAGAAAGCAAAGGTTATTTGATTCTGTTTTGCGTCATGTAATACGCCGTAATGAAGATATCCAGTTGGGGTAGGTCATGCAGTAGGTCTTGCTGCTGCTCTTGCAAGCATTGGTGCCAAGCAGGTCTTTAGGGGGGTTGCCAGTTATGTCATTTAGTGTCCTAAAAGTCGTTTCTTTAATGTCTTGTACAATTTGATTTTACATTTCTTCATGCGATTGGCTCTCTCTCTCTCTCTCTCTCTCTCTCTCTCTCTCTCTCTCTCCCCTCATGCGCACACATGTAAACATATACTGTATATACGTACATATATAAGTATATGTAAATATTTGCTAGGACCGAGGAGGGCCAGACAATGGCTGCTTAAGACTCAGAAGATAGGCTTAAGGGCTCCCCAAAATCCCCCATCCTTAGCTCACAAGAATGGTGAGGTTGCAGCGAGCAAAAGAACTAACGATTTTGAGCAGAACTCGAACCCTAGTCTGTCGATCACCAGTCAGTAAGGTTACAACATAGACCACAACAACCAGATTCCACTACCAGAGTAGGAAGATCATTCCACAACTTGGTCACAGCTGGAATAAAACTTCTAGAATACTGTGTAGTATCGAAGCCTTTTGACGAAGGCATGACTATTAAGAGTGAACTGCATACCTGGTATTACGACCTGTCTGGATGATCCGATTGGGAGGGGAAACCCAGGAAACGCCAGTTCCCTTTGGAGATTAAATTAAAATAGATAAGGTAAGGATAAAGGTGTCTGGTTTCAGTTCTAGTTTCATCAGAATAGATGCTCACCAGAACGTGAGCTGGGCAAGCCCAGCCACAGCAGTGGGCTCCCCAGTAAACAGCAATGTATAAAATTTGTATTAAAAAACGGTAAATATCTGGCAACATTTATTCCAGGATTTTAACAGTTTTAAAAACAGATATATTGACTTAAAAATAGTGATATTACGGTCACCAACCCGTTAAAGATAAAAACAAAGTAAGGTAAAATTCGGTCGCCTGTATTTTACTGAAATACGGTTGAGATCAGTATATTTTACGGAGAATTTCCGATTAAAATAACGGTTTTTTTCTCTAACAGTGAGCTTAAACTCACGGTTCCGGGCAGGGATCGATCTGCTGATATACGAATGTTAGGCGAACACGTCACCACTGTACTAGCCAGGAGGCTAGTATGCATGCGATTAGGCTTTTGCTAGCTGAATAGCCCACAAGTTAGGCAGTGGCGGGAGGTATTTACAATGCCTGTTATTGACCTCTGGACTCATAGCGGTTGGGGTCAAATAGCTCACTCCGGTTAGATGTTGCATTTAAGGGCACCTGACAGTGGGGACTGATGACCTAAAATAGATGATTCAGTGCCTATCTTGGGTATGGGTGACTGGATGACTGACGACAATGGCGATCTTTGTAGAGATTTTAACGCCTCACGAACTCCAACTAGAATAGCATAGCTGACACACTAACATTTGATCTTATAAATACTCTTACGTTCCACCGAGGAATAGTAGATCGAAATTTAGGAAGTTTTTTTTTTTTTTTTTTTTTTTTTTTTTTTTTTTTTTGCTAGTCTAGATTCGTATAAAGTAACCAGTAGACGATTTTAATGGCATTGCTCTAAATGCTTCTACGGTCTGTAGTCTCATTATATCATCGACAATCCTTTTCTTTAAAAAAAAAAAATTAATATTCATGTTGGCTTACTTAGAGAGCCTTTGATTCATTCTATAAACGTTTTTACATTACAGTTTGTACATGTATTTAAAACTACTAGTCCCTTTACTCTGTATTCTAGGAGTTTTATTCCAGCTATGATCAGATTCTGGAATGATCTTTCTAATCAGGCAGTTGAATCGTTGGAACTTAGGAAGTTCAAACTTGCTGCGAATGTCTTTATATTGAACTGGCTGACAAGTATTTCGTCATATTTTATATATATATATATATATGGTCATATATATATATATATATATATAACTGGGGATACACACACATATACATGTATATATAATGACATTACATATATTTATGCATATATATACATATACTTATATATGCACGTATATGCTTATATGAGAGAGAGAGAGAGAGAGAGAGAGAGAGAGAGAGAGAGAGCCAATCTTCCGAAAAAAATTTTTTAAATCAAATTATACGAGGCATTAAATAAAGTAACGACTTTTAGGCTACTAAATATCCTAACTGGCAACCCCCCTAAAGACCTGCTTGGCATCAATGCTTGCAAGAGCAGCTGGAAGACCCACTGGAAGACCTACCCTAGCTGGGTATCTTCATTACGGCGTATTACATAACGCAAATCAGAATCAAATAACCTTTACTTTCTCGATAAGAAACCTCAATAAAAAATACTTGGCTCGTGTAACAACAGCGACGCTAATCTTTACAATTCGGTGGCATTTAAAAAAATGAAACTTAATTCTTCCACTGTCTTGAATTAGAGTTCTCTTGCTTGAAGGTACACTCGAGCACACTATTCTATCTTAATTATTTTCCGCATCTCTTTTTTATAGTTCATATATGAAAGATCTATTTTTAATGTCATTGTTCTTTAATATATTTTATTCTAATTGCTCATTACTTCTCATTGTTTGTTTATTTCTTTGTTTCCATCCCTCACTGGATTATTTTCCTCCGTTGGAGCCCTGACTTTGTAGCATCCTGCTTTTCCAACTATGGTTGCAGCTTGGCAGATAATAATAATAATAATAATAATAATAATAATAATAATAATAATAATAATAATAATAATAATAACATATTTGATTACGTCCGAAACAACAGAAATGTAAAAAATTTAAGAAAATTAAATAAACAATAATAATAATAATAATAATAATAAAAATAATAATAATAATAATAATAATAATAATACCCTTATCATTCTTATAAAACGAACAAGTTATTTTACTGTCAAACTCTCAAATCAAAATGAAGATTTGATGTTGTCAAATGGCCCCAAAGGCGAAGAGGTTCCGGCCATACTGAGCATCATACCTTTTAATAATCTTCCTCCTGCTATATTTCATTGCGCAATGTGTCATGAGTTTTAGAAATGCTTGTCTATCTTGTATCAAGGTATTGAGAAATGAATCAAAATACACACAGCACAGAGAAATTCAAAATTATATATGCATATATATATGTGTATGTATATAATATATATATATATATATATATATATATTACCCAAAAACCGATAAATCGGTTGGAACTTTTGACCGGGAAACGTCTGTCTATATCCGAACATAACTTGACAACAAAACGTTTACCCGATTGAGCGGTTTAAAGAATTGATATAAAAATTTTAACCGGGTGTCGCCGGTCGCTTGCTTTTGACATTACCCATAGTCATAAAACAAAAAACATTCTGGGTAACGTACCTACAACTATAACGTTAAATAATAAAATAACATACACGCCAACCTTTGATCACAGCACTGGCAGCATTTTTGCTTGTTACCCCCGGTCGCGCTTGCCAGCGCTGTGATCAAAGGTTGGCGTGTATGCTATTTGATTATTTAACGTTATAGTTGTAGGTACGTTACCCAGAATGTTTTTGTTTTATGACTATG
>NC_090725.1:300831957-300836957 GCF_036898095.1 Palaemon carinicauda | reverse complement strand
TATATATATATATATATATATATATATATATATATATATATATACACACACACATATATATATATATATATATATATATATACATATATATACACACATATATATATATATATATATAAATAATTACTCAATCATATTTATCATCTTTATGTACCTGGCTGCGTTTACCTGTCTGCATACGTATGCGAGTACAAGATGTATAAGTACAAAGATACTGTTAAATTTATTTCATGATAAATGTCGCTAAATGACAACATCCTCATTTCATCCCATTCATTATTTTTTTTTTTAATTTTGGTATATATTCAATTAGAAATGCAAACTAAATTACATACACCACACTAGCAAAAACACACATATACGGTGTGTATAATTATATATACACAAACACAAACAAGTATATGTATATATATATATATATATATATATATATATATATATATATATATATATATATGCATATATATGATATATATATATAAAATATATATATAATATATACATATATATATGATATATATATAAAATATATATATATATATATATATATATATATATATATATATATATGCAATCTATTTTAGTATGTTTGTATATAGTGATGTGCGTATACATGCTATCAATTTAATCTTTGTCAGCATACTAATCTAATTGAACATAATTAGTTCAATTAACTAAGAAATATTAACATACTCCATGGTCCGAAAATCCAACGGTTGAAAACTAGAGAGAGAGAGAGAGAGAGAGAGAGAGAGAGAGAGAGAGAGAGAGAGAGAGAGAGAGAGAGATAATTCTAAAGCTATCAATCACCTGGCTCAGTAAATTCAAAAATTCAATTTAATTGCATGACAATAGTTCACTTACCCATCCTTTCAGTCCCTTCCACTCTGCGCAATACCATTGCAACATTGCGCATCGTGCACTCTTTGCCCGTCAGCCATTACGAAGGGAAGGAAATAATTTGCTTGCAATGATGCCTTCGGCCACCCAGGCAGTGGAAAGTAAATAACAAATAGAGATGAACGTTACATATCCGTTGGAGCATTCCAGTCTCGGAAATGGAATCGCGCAATAGTTCCGACCACAACATTCCATCCTGACACTTCTTCGCTCCGAGACGAAAAACAAATGAACATCGAGGATATACGAAAACGAGAACAAGTAAATGTTGAGAGGATACGAAGACGAAAAAATGTGAACATCGAGAAGATACAAAACGAAAAAAAGTGAATATCGAGAATATACGAAGACGAAAACAAGTGAACATCGAGAGGATACGAAGACGGAAAACAAATGAACATCGAGAAAATACGAAGACGAAAACAAGTGAACATCGAGAAAATACGAGGACGAAAACAAGTGAACATCGAGAAGATACGAAGACGAAAAAACAAGTGAACATCGAGAAGATACGAAGACGAAAAAACAAGTGAACATCGAGAAGATACGAAGACGAAAAAACAAGTGAATATCGAGAGGATACGAAGACGAAAAAACAAGTGAATCTCGAGAGGATACGAAGACGAAAAACAAGTGAGCAACGAGAGGATACGAAGACGAAAAAAGTGAATATCGAGAGGATACGAAGACGAAAAAAAGTGAATATCGAGAGGATACGAAGACGTAAACAGGTGAACATCAAGAGGATACGAAGAGAGCCGGTGTCTTGCATAAGGCAAGACGATCTAAAACCAAAATAACAGAAAACGAAAACAAGTCAACATCGAGAGGATACGAAAACGAAAACAAAAGTACAATTTGTACAAACATTACATTAGATGGAGAAAAAGAACCCAGGAAGACCGTGCAATATAAGAAGAAAAGGTAAAAAAATGGGAGAGACAGATCATATTATTACTATTATTATCATTAGTAGTAGTAGTAGTAGTAGTAGTAGTAGTAGTAGTACCAGAAAAGTTACAACCCTATTTGGAAAAGCAGGATGCTATACGCCTAAGGACTCCAACAAGGAAAAATAGCCCAATGAGGAAAGGAAATAAGTAAACAATTAATAAAAAAATATCTTAAGAGCAGTAACAACTTCAAAAAAAAAATGAGAAAGAAAAATAAGATAGAATAGCGTGCCCGAGTGTACCCTCAAACAAGAGAACTCGAATCCAAGACAGTGGAATAATTAGCTTCACTTTTTTTTCCTTTTTTTTTTTTTTTATAAATGACACTGAATAGTAAAGGTTAGCGTCATTGTTGTTAAAAGAGCCAAACATTTTTTATTGCGGTTTCTTATCGAGAAAGCAAAGGTTATTTGATTCTGATTTGCGTCATGTAATACGCCGTAATGAAGATACCCAGCTGGGGTAGGTCATGCAGTAAGTCATGCAGTAGCTCTTGCAAGCATTGATGCCAAGCAGGTCTTCAAGGAGGGTTGCCAGTTATGATATTTAGTAGCCTAAAAGTCGTTTCTTTAATGTCTTGTACAATTTGATTTTACATTTCTTCATGAGATTGGCTGGCTCTCTCTCTCTCTCTCTCTCTCTCTCTCTCTCTCTCTCTCTCTCTCTCTCTCTCTCTCTCTCTCTGTATGTATATATGTATATATATTAATTCTACATTTCTTCATGAGATCTCTCTCTCTCTCTCTCTCTCTCTCTCTCTCTCTCTCTCTCTCTCTCTCTCTCTCTCTCTCTCTGTATGTATATATGTATATATATTAATTCTACATTTCTTCATGAGATTCTCTCTCTCTCTCTCTCTCTCTCTCTCTCTCTCTCTCTCTCTCTCTCTCTCTCTCTCTCTCTCTCTCTCTCTCTCTCTCTGTGTATGTATATATATATATATATATATATATATATATATATATATATATATATATATATATATATATATACATAGTTTGCAGTAATGTTTGTGTGTGTTTAAGGCGCATATACACTGACTAGCATGGGTGCCCTTTTAACTCGGAAAAGGTTCCCTTAGTTGATTCATTAGAATTACTTCGTCCAACCAATCAGCAGGTAGAAAACTTTTCCGAGCTAAAAGGGCATATTCTGTCCAACCAATCAGCAAGTAGGAAACTTTTCTGAGCTAAGAGGGCACCCATGCGAGTCAGTACAAATGCGCCTCATTAAAAAAAATTGAGTATAGTCCTACTTATTCACTTAATAAATAGTTGTACTAACGATTAAGAGAAACAGGTTCTTTGATGGGTTTAACGATGGTCGAGCAGCGAAGTTTATTAATTATTATCATTATTATTATTGGAAAAGCATGATGCTATAAACCCAATGGCTCTAAGAGGGAAAAATAGCCCAGTGAGGACAGAAAATGAGGTAATAAACTATAACAGAAATAATGTATAATATAAAATATTTTAAGAACAGCAATAACATTAAAATAGATCTTTCATAAACAAACTATAAAAAGACTTATGTTACCCTGTTCAACATAAAAACATTCACTGCATGTTTGAACTTTTGAAGTTTTAATAATGACGCTCATGAATGGAGGAGGCAAGGGACAGTGGCACTGCCCAATCAAGAAGGACAATGCCCTAGAGATGACCATATATAGCCCAAGCCCTTCTTCACCCAAAGCTAAGACCAAGGAGGGCCAGGCAATGGATGGGGAAGACTCAGCAGATAGACCTACCTGCTCACCCAAAACCCCAATTCTTAGCTAACAAGGATGGTGAGGTTGCAGCCATCAAAGGAACTAACGAGTCTGAGCGGGACGCAAACCCCAGTCTGGCGATCATCAGTCAGAAAAGGTTACAACATAGACCACAACAACCAGATTCCACTACCAGAGTAGGAAGATCATTCTACAATCTAGTCATAGCTGGAATAAAACTTCTCTAGTCCATTTCTTTTAGCGATGCAGATTTGCACCGACTCGCGGCGGTGCCCTTTTAGCTCGGAAAAGTTTCCGGATCGCTGATTGCTTGGACAAGATAATTCTAACCAATCAGCGATCCGGAAACTTTTCCGAGCTAAAAGGGCACCGCCGCGAGTCGGTGCAAATATGCATCGCTGAAAGAAATGGACTATAGAATACTGTGTAGCATCGAGCCTCATGACGAAGGCATGACTATTAAGAGTTAACTGCATACCCTGTCTGGGAAGATCCGAATGCGAGGGAAAACCCAGGAAACGTCAGTTCCCTTTGGAGCTTAAATTAAAAAAGATAAGGTAAAAATAAAGGTTTCTGGTTTCAGTTCTAGTTTCATCAGAATAGATGCTCACCAGAACGTGAGCTGGGCAAGCCAAACCACAGCAGTGGGCTACCCCGTAAACAGCAATGTATAAAATTTGCATCAAAAAAAGGTAAATATCTAGCAACATTTATTCCAGGATTTTAACCGTTTTAAAAAACGGATATATTAACTTAAAAGTTATATTACGGTCACCAACCCGTGAAAGATAATAGCAAAGAAAGGAAAAATTACAGTCGCCTGTACTTTACTGAAATACGGTTGAGATCAGTATATTTTACGGAGAATTTCCGATTAAAATAACGGTTTAATTTTTATTTTAACAGTAAGCTTGAACTCACGGTTCCGGGCAGGGATCGATCTGCTGATATACGAATGCTAGGCGAACACGTCACCACTGTACTAGCCAGGAGGCTAGTATGCATGCGATTAGGCTTTTGCTAGCTGAATAGCCCACAAGTTAGGCAGTGGCGGGAGGTATTTACGATGCCTGTTATTGACCTCTGGACTCATAGCGGTTGGGGTCAAATAGCTCACTCCTTTTAGATGTTGCATTTAAGGGCACCCGACAGTGGGGACTGATGACCTAGATCAGTGGTTCCCAAACTGGGGGGCGCACCCCACTAGGGGGGCGTGAGGACGATACTAGGGGGGCGTGAAGTCATCTGCTCGAAATTACTTGTTTCATAGAATAATAAAATCATTAAAAGAACAAATATCTGTCATTACATTCATGCATCCATCTCACTAAATTTGACCAGAAATTGTGCCTTAGTCTCATAAGTATTTCCAATTATTAAATGCCATGTTTTCAAATTATCTATTCTTAAAA
>NC_090725.1:300821957-300826957 GCF_036898095.1 Palaemon carinicauda | reverse complement strand
TTATAACTATAGACCATTTCTTTTATCGAGGCAGATTTGCACCGACTCGCAGCGGTGCCCTTTTAGCTCGGAAAAGTTTCCTGATCGCTGATTGGTTGGACAAGATAATTCTAACCAATCAGCGATCAGGAAACTTTTCCGAGCTAAAAGGGCACCGCTGCGAGTCGGTGCAAATCTGCCTCGATAAAAAAAATGGACTATAGACCCAATATCACACAAGATTAGCCAGTTTTCCTACCAAATAATTCCAACAAAAATCTCACATCCATCATAAACATTTTCAAACTGCTCTCAAAAATTAATTTTCTATGACAAGCAACTTAACACAAGATATTTTCTCTCTCCCGGTTTTATCACAAGCCTTTTCTATGTCCATGAATGCCACTCACTTGTTACACATTATTTTCAAACCTCATATTTTTTTTTTCCCACTGAAAAGTAATTACTCCACACAACCTATATCCTTTGTTTAAATCTAAATCGTTTTTTCCCTCTTAATCCTTAGGTTATCACAACCTATATCCTTTGTTTAAATCTAAATCGTTTTTTCCCTCTTAATCCTTAGGTTATCACAACCTATATCCTTTGTTTAAATCTAAATCGTTTTTTCCCTCTTAATCCTTAGGTTATCACAACCTATATCCTTTGTTTAAATCTAAATCGTTTTTTCCCTCTTAATCCTTAGGTTATGGGCCCTTTATTACATCAAAATTCTACCATAAAGTAGGATATGTTAGGTGTCTATAATGATTACATTGCCGTTAACAAATTCATTTTCATGCAATACAACAATGAATATTCCTCTTATTGGTTATTACATAGGAACATTTCCTTCATACAAAGGTATCTTACTCATTCTGGCCAGAGTCACGCCATTATCATTATTATTACTACTTGCTAAGCAACAACCCTATAGTCCATTTCTTTTAGCGATGCATATTTGCACCGACTCGCAGCGGTGCCCTTTTAGCTCGGAAAAGTTTCTTGATCGCTGATTGGTTGGACGAGATAATTCTAACCAATCAGCGACCAGGAAACTTTTCCTAGCTAAAAGGGCACCGCTGCGAGTCGGTGCAAAAATGCATCGCTAAAAGAAATTGACTATAGTTGGAAAAGAATGATGCTACAAGCCCAAGGGCTCCAACAGGCAAAATAGCCCAGTGAAGAAAGGAAATAAGGAAATAAACTACAAGAGAAATAATCAACAATACCATAAAATATTTCAAGAACAGTAGCAAATTCAAATCAATCTTTCATTTATAAAAAACTATAAAAACTTAAAAAAGAAAAGAAATAAGATAGAATAGTGTGCCCGAATGTACCCTCAAGCAAGAGAACGCGTACCTAAGCCCCATACCTGTAAGCCCATCAACTCCAGGCGGTTTTCAGTTCATGAATCTTTTCAAATGGCCCCATAAGAGTCACATCCACCAAGGATTTTCAAACTTGAATAAACCCTTCCCTATTTCCTTCATTGATTTGATTGATTGATTTAAAGATTTCTGGCATCCTAACATCTAAGGTCATTGAAGCCGTCCATTTCCTTCAGACAGAAACTGATGAAATTCCATTCTAAAGATTCGTTTGTTTATCAATCATTCTCTTCGCATTTATCACAATGTAAAGCAAAATGTTATCTTCCCTTGTACTTCTGTTCACCCTTTCCCCTCTGCCATTATTACTTTTCTTCTTTGTTTCTTTCACTTCCTGTCGATTCTATTGTGTTCGCATGATCTGTTCTGCCTTGCTACTGCAACTAGAAACGATTTACTTCTATTATTCCTTCCTGCTCCTAACCCAGTAACCACAAACATTTCCTAATGTCCCAATGACCTTATGGAATTTTTTAAGACTTCATTTACACCTTCTAATGCAGTTGTTCCAACACTAATCTATAAAGTTATGCAATATCTCCACGTTATTTCCTCTCACTAACCTCTTAACAAATGGACTAGTCTAACGAGAGAGAGAGAGAGAGAGAGAGAGAGAGAGAGAGAGAGAGAGAGAGAGAGTCGTTTTATGGGTTTATATTTGGTCATCGCATTTTTTCGCTCTCGGACTAAAATTATTGAAGATATACGAGATTTTCTTGAAAAATGTCCCTATTTTTGGGATCCGAATCTAGTAAGGGCCGGGGTAAGAAAAAAGGTCTAAAATTTGACGATGTCAGATTTTGTGTTAGACTGCAGCATTGAGTCGTTTTATGGGTATAAATGTGGTCATCGCATTTTTTCGCTCTCCGACTAAGTATATATATATATATATATATATATATATATATATACACAAACACGAACATATATACCGTATATATATATATATATATATATATATATATATACACATATATATATATATATATATATAAATATATGCGTAAAAAATCACAGGAAAACGTGATCCTCAGATGCAGAAGAACCACAGGGAAAATGAAAATACGAAATATACGATTAAGTCCTGACTAGTTTCGTGATACTTCTTCAGAGTCCTCTAAAGAAGTATCACGAAACTAGTCAGGACTTAATCGTATATTTCGTATTTTCATTTTCCCTGTGGTTCTTCTGCATATATATATATATATGTATATATATATATATATATATATATATATATATATATAATACATACATTCTCTACACGTGTGTATGTATAAACCACAACGCACTATTCATGGCAAATCTAATATCACTGGATATGCAGACAAAGTGAAATTAAAATAGGTAACCATGACGTTAGTACATGCACCATTGTAAATGTTGACTCCCCATCAAATTGGCAACGTGAAGAGAAAAAGTAGGAAGAAGAAGAAGAGATAATTACAAACATTTCTCACAATTCTCTTCCCTGAGCGGTAATCATCTAAAATACCCCCGAGGCAAGAGAAGGTTTCCATGAGAGGGAGACTGAAGGCGAGTGTTGGCAAAACGCGAGGAAATGAAACTTCTAAATGATTACTGCATTGTACTTGCATTGTTCCCAAGAGATGGGGGTGGAGGGGGAGCCCAACCCCCGTCTCTATTATTACTAGCCAAGCTACAACCCCAGTTGGGAAAGCAGGATGCTATAAGCCCAAGGGCTACAACAGGGCAAATAGTCCAGTGATGAAAGGAAATAAGGAAACAGATAGAATAGTATGCTTGAGTGTACCCTCAAGCATGAGAACTCTAACCAAACCCAATGGAAGACCATGGTACAGAGGCTATGGCCCTACCATGGTTTGAATTTGGAGTGTCCTCCTCTTTGGTCTTCAAAGATTGTCAAAGTTAATGGGCCAGTTCATATTGCAAGTTCTCTTTAGAAATATTTCTTGGAGTAACAGGTATACAAAAATTAGGCAGATATTGGTTTGTACAAAAATCAGGCCTCTCTTGGCCTTCCCCTTTTACAACCTCTTCTCTCTAAAATGACAGCATCATCTTCGCTCAGATAGCATCATTAACATTTAAAATGCTTCCAGAAGACCGAAATTACAATAGAGAAAATATTCATCGAAATTATTTTCACACTCTTCATCGTCTTTAAATAATAATAATAAGAATAGGAAGTGGGGAATATGGGGAAAGGAAGAGTACCCCTGGATACAATCCAGTTTATAGCTCAAAGGGAAGTACTTGGGATGGGAAAGATTAAGGAAATAGGGAGAAAGAGAAGTACAATTAGGATATACATTTAAGAATAAGTCAAGTCCCTATGTTCATTTCAAAGGAAAACAAAGAAAGAATATACCAAACATGCATTGAACGAGACGCCAGCAAGATAATGGCTGGAAAAGCTGGGCTTTTGCATTTTCATTTCTATGATTCTATTCTTAGAATTTATTTGAGATTCTGACATTTTGCTAGATCATAAAAAAGCAACCAGGACCTTTTTTTATTTCAACTATTAGTCTACAGTAAAGAAAGCTCAACTAATCCAATATCAAAAGACGTTTTAAATTATGAAAAATATCACTATGAAATTCTAAAATATGCAATTACTTTTTTCTTTTAACTGTTACTCTATAATAAAGAAAGTTCAACTAATCCAATCTTAAACGACGTTTTAAATTATGAAAAATATCACTATGAAATTCTAAAATATGCAATTACTCTTTTCTTTTAACTGTTACTCTATAATAAAGAAAGTTCAACTAGTCCAATTTCAAACGACGTTTTGAATTATGAAAAATATCACTATGAAATTCTAAAATATGCAATTACTTTTTTCTTTTAACTGTTACTCTATAATAAAGAAAGTTCAACTAATCCAATATTAAAAGACGTTTTAAATTATGAAAAATATCACTACGAAATTCTAAAATATGCAATTACTTTTTTCTTTTAACTGTTACTCTATAATAAAGAAAGTTCAACTAATCCAATATTAAAAGACGTTTTAAATTATGAAAAATATCACTATGAAATTCTAAAATATGCAATTACCTTTTTCTCTTAATTGTTACTCTATAATAAAGAAAGTTTAACTAATCCAATCTTAAACGAGGTTTTGAATTATGAAAAATATCACTATGAAATTCCAAAATATGCAATTCTGAACTCCCCAATAAGTGGTAAATAGGAAAAAAAAACGCTGAACGCTTCACACGGGCGGATTAAAACCGGGCTGTTTTATCCGCGCGGATTAAAAACCAATAAACCAATGAAGATTAAATTCTTTATAAAAAGATTTTATAAACTTTTTTAAAGGTTTAAAGGCCACTCATGAATGGCCGGGGCAAGGGACAGTGACATTGCCCTATTGAACAGAACAATACCCTAGAGACTGACCATATATTTGATCAGCGCACAAACCCAAGCCAGGCCCAAGGAGGGCTAGGCAATGGCTGCTGATGACTCATCAGATAAGACCTATAGGCTTCCCCAAAAACCCGCATCTTTAGCTCGCAAGGATGGTCAGGTTGCAGTGATCAAAGAAACTAACGAGTTTGAGCGGGAGTCGAACCCCAGTCTGGCGTTCACCAGTCAGGGACGTTATCACATCGGCCACCACAACCCTAAATA
>NC_090725.1:300806957-300816957 GCF_036898095.1 Palaemon carinicauda | reverse complement strand
AAAATTGCAAAGAATAAGAAAATATATTTTTCCCTATTTAATCTAAAATTGCAAAAATATATTTTCCCCATTTAATCTAAAATTACAAAGAATAAGAAAATATATTTTTCCCTATTTAATCTAAAATTCCAAAGAATAAGAAAATATATTTTTCCCTATTTAATCTAAAATTCCAAAGAATAAGAAAATATATTTTTCCCTATTTAATCTAAAATTGTAAAGAATAAGAAAATATATTTTTCCCTATTTAATCTAAAATTGCAAAAATATATTTTTCCCCATTTAATCTAAAATTGCAAAGAAGAAAATATATTTTTCCCTATTTAATCCAAAATTGCAAAGAATAAGAAAATATATTTTTCCCTATTTAATCTAAAATTCCAAAGAATAAGAAAATATATTTTTTCCCTATTTATTCCAAAATTGCAGATTAAAAAAAATATTTTTTCCCTATTTAATCTAAAATTGTAAAGAATAAGAAAATATATTTTCCCTATTTAATCTAAAATTGCAAAGAATAAGAATATATATTTTTCCCTATTTAATCTAAAATTGCAAAGAATAAGAAAATATATTTTTCCCTATTTAATCTAAAATTGCAAAGAATAAGAATATATATTTTTCCCTATTTAATCTAAAATTGCAAAAAATAATATATTTTTCCCTATTTAATCTAAAATTGCAAAAAATAAGAAAATATATTTTTCCCTATTTAATCTAAAATTGCAAAGAATAAGAAAATATATTTTCCCTATTTAATCTAAAATTGCAAAGAACAAGAAAATATATTTTCCCTATTTAATCTAAAATTGCAAAGAATAAGAAAATATATTTTCCCTATTTAATCTAAAATTGCAAAAAATAAGAAAATATATTTTTTCCTATTTAATCTAAAATTGCAAAGAATAAGAAAATATATTTTTCCCTATTTAATCTAAAATTGCAATGAATAAGAAAATATTTTTCCCTATTTAATCTAAAATTGCAAAAATATATTTTTCCCTATTTAATCTAAAATTGCAAATAAGAAAATATATTTTTCCCTATTTAATCTAAAATTGCAAAGAATAAGAAAATATATTTTTCCCTATTTAATCTAAAACTGCAAAGAATAAGAAACTATATTTTTCCCTATTTAATCTAAAATTGCAAAGAATAACATTTTGAAAAACAAGATTGAAAAATTATTTCATCATTAAAATGCCAAGTCTTAAAAATGACAAAATACCTAAAGAAAATAACCTTAATTTCTTCCAACAATATAATTTAATGTGATAAAATGATAACCACCAACGCAAACAACACTCATAAATAAAGAGAGAGAGAGAGAGAGAGAGAGAGAGAGAGAGAGAGAGAGAGAACTATACTTTTCCCACTAGAGCTAAGATAAATCAAAGGATGATTGATTTGAAATTCGTCATGGACAAACATATGTACAGTATCTATTGCCTTCCGTCTATACCATGGTCTTCCACTGTCTTGGGTTAGAGTTCTCTTGCTTGAGGGGACACTCCAGCACACTGTTCTATGTTATTTCTCTTCCTCTTGTTTTGTTAAAGTTTTTATATAGGAGATATTAATTTTAATGTTGTTACTCTTCTTAAAATATTCTATTTTATACTTTTCTCACTGGGCTAATTCCCCTGTTGGAGCCCCTGGGCTTATAGCATCCTGCATTTCCAACTAGGGTTGTAGCTTAGCTAGCAATAATAATAATAATAATAATAATAATAATAATAATAATAATAATAATAATATAATCTTTATTAATTGATTTAATTCATATTGACTTGATGTATAATTTTGTAAAACAATGTAAGTTCAGATCTGTATTTTGTATAGAATAATTACGTATATAATGTAAATTGATCAAATATAACCGTATTTTTATAATAAAAGAAAAAAAAAGGAAAACAAAAACATGTTTAAAAGCGTGACCGCAAGATTTCACGACCTGTAGGTTCAGAGAGTAACGAAATCATTTTTTTAAACACCGCAGCTAAGAGAGCGAACAGTACAAGACACATAACTGTGATGTAACAAGAAACTCTCTCTCTCTCTCTCTCTCTCTCTCTCTCTCTCTCTCATATTAAGTGATTCTGATCTACTCTTTTATATGTAAATAATCCTTATTAAAGAATCGACTCAATGTAGATTCTCCTATACGAACCATATTAATATGATATATATATATATATATATATATACATACATACATACATATATATATACAGATATACATATATATATATACATATATATATACATATATATATACATATATATATATATATATATATATATATATATATATATATATATATATTACACAGTATCATCAGCCGTTAATAATCCACTGAAGAACAAAGACCTCACACATGTCCTTCCCCTTGCGTCTGTCTGGTCATTCTATGCCAGTCCACACCAGCAAACTTTCTTAGTTCGTCAATAAATCGTCTTCTCTTCCTGCCATTTATTTATTTTTTATTTTTTTTCCCCGATCTCTAGGGACCCAATTTGTTATTCTTAATGTCCATATATTATCTTTCATTCTAGTTTTTCCCGCCATGTCCCTTTCCTTTTTCTACCTGTTAGAATATCCTCTACTTTAGTTTGCTCTCGTATCTATGTTGTTCTTTGCCGTCTCTTAGCGTTATTCCCATCATTATTCTTTCCCTATCTCTCTGAACTGTAACTAGCTTATGTTCTAAGGCTTTATTAAGACTCCAACTTTCTGAGGCATAATTGAAAACTGGTAGGACCATCTCATTAAATACTTTTAGTTTTAGAGGAAGTGGCATGTGAACTCACACTTAAAAGTAATTCTCCCTCTTTTTCAAACTAAGCCCACCAGTTACATAAATCAAGTTTCATTAGAATAATCAACAGAATATTAATCTGTACTTGACGCTCCTTTTTGTCTATATACTGACTTCATATATTTGTAATATTCTCTCGATTCTGACTTTAGCTTGCTCCATGTGAAAGTGTGTACTTGCAACGAATAACAACAATGATAACTATCAGATACGAAAACCTAACTCGATGATCTTGCCAAACATTTAAAAGCAATCTACTTAGTGTATTTTGTAAGAATGTGCAGCAACTTTAGACTTTTTCCTTTATTATCATTGTTGTTGTTGTTGTTGTTGTTAGGTAAGCTACAACCGTAGTTGGAAAAGCAAGATGCTATAAGCCCAAGGGTTCCAATAAGGAAAATAGCCCAGTGATGAAAGGAAATAAGGAAATAAACTTCAAGAAAAGTAATGAGCAATCAATATAAAATATTTTAAGAATAGTATAACATTAAAATAGATCTTTCATATACAAACCATAAAACCTTGAAAAAAAAAAAACAAGAGGAAGAGAAATAAGTGTGCCCGAGTGTACCCTCAAGCAAAAGAACTCTAAGCCAAGACAGTGGAAGATCATGGTACCGAGGCTAAGACACTATCCAAGACTTGAGATCAATGGTTTGATTTTGGAATAAAGTTTTCCTAGAAGAACTGATTACCATAGCTAATGTCTCTCTTCTACCCTTAAGAAGATGAAAGTAGCCACTGAACAATTACAGTGCAATAGTTAACCCCTTCAGCAAAGAAGAATGGTTTGGTAATCTCAGAGTTGTCAGGTGTACGAGGACAGAGAAGAATGTGGAAAGAATAGCCCATACTATTCGGTGTACAGTATGTGCAAGCAAAGACAAAATAAGCAGTAACAGGAGAGAGGGATTTAATGTAGCCAGGTCAGTCAAAGGACCCAATAATTCTCCATGGTTTAACTTTGAAGTAGACTATGGTGAACAAAGCCAACGTCTGGAGAAGAATGAGACTATGCTAATATCATGGAACGAATCAAAGTTTGAATCATGATAAATAAGATGACATGATAGAATTCCCCAGTACTTTTATGATGAATAATAAATAATCAAGTTTTTAACATCAATGTGCACAAACTATCAGATAAGTATAAAAAGGATAACAGCAACATACAGTGGAAAGTCACCTTATAACTTGCGATATGAAAACTACAAAAAGAAACTATGCAATGCGATCGAACATTTTAACTCTTCTGTTCTATTACATTTATCAACAAACATCTTTGTAATGTGTATGCAATTGTGTGCAAATACATGCGCATAGGTATGTACTATAATTACCTAATTTAACTAATTCAAGATAAATGCTTATATTCAAGTAAACCTAGAAATTAATTTGAAAATGCTTACTACTTCAAGTCTCTGAGGCTAATTAATATTATTAATAATAGATATATTAATTGTTGAATCTTAAATACAATTAATTTACAGTCACTAGTCAAAAGAAACGCTAAATTTTCACCAGCTGTGTATTTCATCCTCGGGGTAAAAATAGGTCAGGCAAAACTGTCTGAATACTCCTTTCCTATATAAATAGACTGTATATCTATCTATCTATCTATATATATATATATATATATATATATATATATATATATATATATATATACTGTATATCTATATATATACACATATATGTATATATATATATATATATATATATATATATATACACACACACATATATGTATATTTTATATATATATATATATATATATATATATATATATATATATATACATATATAATATATACATATATAATTTATATATATAATATATATATATATAATATAAATTATATATATATATATATATATTCAAATATAAAATCTATTTCACAAACGGCACAAAAAGGCAAAACAATAATAGCATTCATCATATAAACTATTATACCATAAATGAGAACTGAAGTGACAACTATACAGTATATCTGTTTAGGAAAAATATCTATATTGAGTGTAGATAACGTGATCATTTTTTTTTTTGCTTTTCTACATCTGGTAAAAAATGATAAAAATTTTTCTTGCTATTCTACATCTGGTAAAAAATGATAAAATTTCACGGGAACTGAACAGGTACATTCAGACATGAATATTCGAGGAACTCCGGTGTCTTAATATCAACTTCCATAGAAATTTTCATAAAGTCTTTATTTTAAAGTTCAAGACTAATTATCATTCAAAATTTTAACTTGAAACAAACTGCAATGAAAAAAAAACATCGACAGTAATGATAGATATAGTATTAACATTATAATAAAATATTAGTAGCCAAACTAAAGCGTATTTTTAAAAAGAATGAAGTCTTGCCTATTTTAGAGTTCAAGACTAATTATCATTAAAAAACTCAGCTTGAAATAAAAACGGAAATGCAAAAAACATCGATAGTGATGATAGATATAGTATTAACATCATAATAAAATGCTATAGTCCATTTCTTTTAGCGATGCATATTTGCACCGACTCGCGGCGGTGCCCTTTTAGATCGGAAAAGTTTCCGGAACGCTGATTGGTTGGACAAGATAATTCTAACCAATCAGCGATCAGGAAACTTTCCCGAGCTAAAAGGGCACCGCCGCGAGTCGGTGCAAATATGCATCGCTAAAAGAAATGGACTATAGTATGTCCAACCAATCAGCGATCAGGAAACTTTTCCGAGCTAAAAGGGCACCGCCGCGAGTCGGTGCAAATATGCATCGCTAAAAGAAATGGACTATAGTAGCCAAACTAAAGCGTATTTTTAAAAGAAAATGAGAAATACCGAGTGCAATGTTATTACAAAATTCAAGGAAGTGATGAATTAAGGTGATACAGGTATAATCAAGTCATGTGGCTTGTCGTTCAAATAAGTGGTGGTTGTGGTTCCGTGAATTTAGCCAACGGGGCTGGAAAAAACTGGAATAACATAATAGTCTTCGAAATATCCATTCTGAGAATGGTCTGAAGTTTTGATGATCTAACTTCTTTTTACATTATTCTAGCTTATTTCTCTCTCTCTTGTTTTTTTTTAAGTTTTTATAGTCTATATATGAAACATCTGGGTTAATGTTGTTACTGTTCTTGAAGTATTTTGTTTTAATTTTTCATTACTTCTCTTGTAGTTTATTTATCTCCTCGTTTCCTTTCCTCACTGGGCTATTTCACTCTGTTGGAGCCTTGGGCTTATGGCATCCTAATTTCCAACAAGGGTTGTAGGTTAGATAATAATAATAATAATAATAATAATAATAATAATAATATTAATAACAAATAATAAATAATAAATAAATAATAATAATAATAATAATAATAATAATAATAATAATATTAGGATTTAATTTCAGTTTGTCTTACTTGGCCAGATTGCTCCACACATGTTGCAAGTATCAATAAATTAAAACCCCGTTTATTTTGTTACTTATCAATTTTTACACTTTCTATATAAATAAAATCTTAGTTAAGTAGATTTCCAATAACCAGAAATAAAATCAGAATAAAATTATTCTTAAAACGTTAAGTAGGTAAGTCTATTTTTTTCCTGATAGATTATTGAATTGGTGTTCATGAAGCTTAGTTATTTTGGCATAACGAATTACCTCAATTTTACAAAGAAATGTTAACTTATCGACAATAGATAAAGAATGCTAAAACTGATATCAGCTATTGATTGTTGTGGCATTAATGGTAATGTCCCCGACTGGGTATCCTAACATAAGTTCGAGTCCCGTTCAAACTCATTCGTTCATTAAGTCGCTGCAACCTTACCATCTATGTGAGCTCCACAGAAACATAAGTGTTCAGAATCATATCAATCAACATGCCATGAGCTACCTTCGTTTCCTTTGCAGTTATCAATAACGAGGTCTATAGAATAAGTAACTCTATCAAGACAAGCGTAAAACAGCAGTTTCTGCTCTTATCAATAAAGACAGGAACGGCTGAGCGAAGAGAACTGCCTCATAACTTCTGTCGCAACTCGTTTCCATAAAGGAGATTTGGCTCAAAATTCATTTTTGTTTCCAAAGACACTTTTATTCCTCCTCACAAGGGTTTGCATATTCTGCTATCTTGCTCGCTTCAACTAGGCCTACTCTGTTACTTCTTTCCTCACGTTATTAATAAATGTTGCAATTTCTCAAAAATGACAGGACGAATAAGAAATTAAATTCTTACCCAATCCATTTCGACAAAACTATATTTTTTTTCTGTCCTAAATTTACCTTTATCAATTCATCTTGCTGAAATTCCACTTTCAGTTTTATCTAAAAAATTCAACAGTTTCTATAGTTTCTCTTCACAAACAGACACTATATCATTAATAATACACACACACACACACACACACACACACACATATATATATATATATATATATATATATATATATACACATATATATATATATATATATACATATATATATATATACACAATAGATATACAGTATATAAACATACATGCATATATACAGTACATATATATATATATATATATATATATATATATATATATATATATATGTGTGTGTGTGTGTGTATATATATATATATACAGTACATGTGTATATAATGCATATATATAGCATATATGACATATACAGACACTAGTGTACGCAACCCGTCAAAGTGACTGTTAAATATTTAGATCGATATACACACACGTGTGCTACCACCATCTCACCAGGGTATGAGTTACCCCCCCCCCCCCCAAGCCGATGGACGGGGAGAGCTGGGCGTGACCGGAAAGATATATGTATAGCCAGACACTTGCTCTTTTTTATATAAGGGATGTGTGCGTGTGTACGTGCGTCCACTGTGGGTGTATGTGTACGCAATGAAAAAGAGATTAGGAAAAAACTTGCATCGACACCTATATTCATTATTATTATTATTATTACCATCCAATCTATAACCCTAGTTGGAAAAGCGAGATGTTAAAATCCCAAGTGCTCCATAAGGGAAAAATAGCCCAGTGAGGAAAGGAAACAAGGAAATAAATAAACGATATAAAAAATGAAAAAAAAATTAAATATTTAAAAAAAAACATTAACAACATTAAAACAGATAATTCATGTATAGGCTATAAAAAGACTTATGTCACCCTGTTCAACATGAAATAATTTGCTGCAACTTTGAACTTTTTGAAGTTCAACCAATTCAACTACATAAAATAGTCATTCTCTTTGGAGTTGATTTCACGCAAATCACTGACATCCAGACAACGAATGGCGAATAACGCTGAGTAAGACCTTAAATGCATGATGAAAAAGAACCACAGAGACAGTGTCAGCTGACCTCAAAATACACTTTCTAATTAGAATTTTCTATGACTTGAGATTTCTCAGTAATAGATTTTTATGTGATGATATTTTATAGATAAGCGTGACGAAATTACTGAAATTTGCGACTAGTTTATAAATGATACGATATATTTTGATGAGAAGTGTATCAGGGCATAATTTTGTGGCAACATCTGTGTTTTACATTTATCATGCCAACATCTGTGTATATATATATATATATATATATATATATATATATATATATATATATATATATGTATATATATGTATATATGTATATATAATGTGTATATATATATATATATATATATACATATATATATATATATAATATATATATATATATATCATATATAATATATGTATAAATAATATATATTTACATAATATATAAATATACATATTATATATTTACATACGTTTATATACATATATATATTATATATATACATATTTATATATATATATATATATATATATATATATATATATATATATATATATATATATATATATACACACAACACACACTCAGCATCTAACAAGACAAAAACAAACTGAAAGCGGAATAAAAATAAGGAAAATTTGGCAGTTATTACAAACGTTGCTATATTTTCTATTGTTCTCAAAGTATTAGAAGCAATATTTTGATATCTCTCAACTTTTTACGATATTAAGTAAAACAAAATAAATACGAGAGAAGGCTAAGGCTTTGTACATGGCCTTCTCACAGTCCTAATTGGGTATAATAGATGCCTTCAATACTCAATACAGCTTTTAGGACTATTTTTTCGGTGGCAAAATATAATGGAAATAGATCATTTACTTCTCTTTTATTTAAAGTATGCAGAAAATTAAGCATTTTTTGTAGGGGAAAGAGAGAGAGAGAGAGAGAGAGAGAGAGAGAGAGAGAGAGAGAGAGAGAGAGAGAGAGAGAGACATACCATAGAAGCTCAATATTATTTATGAGTAATAACAGAAGACACTGCCTTAACAAGACGCTAATGTAATATTCAACGATCGAGGAAACACTTATCCAACGATGTTTGATCTGTTTGAAACTCATTACTTAATTGATTTTTCTAAAAAGGGAAGGGAAGGTATCCTTATGTTTAAATCAAAAGCACGCGCGTGCACGCGTGCACACATTATATATATATATATATATATATATATATATATATATATATATATATATATATATATATATATATATATATATATATAGCCTATATACATATATATATGTGTTTGTGTATATATACATATATATTGATATATAATGTATATAGTTTATATATATTAACATAAAACACAGATATTTGGGCAAAATCACATAGTAAAAGGAAAACTTGATTGTTGTTAGTACTTCTGTATACCAACACCGTCACAAAAACATATATATGCATACAAATACATAAATACATACATACACACAAATATATATATTATATTTATATATATATAAATATATATATATATATACATATTATACATACATATATATATATATATATATATATATATATATATATATATATATATATATATATATATATAGTGTGTGTGTGTGTGCGAGGGGGGACGTGTTTGTGTGTTCATTTCCCATTTATATACACCTACCAAAAATTCACACCTGATTTCACAAATGGAATAAATACAGCATTAAAGTAGTTTGTTAATTATTCAAAACGATCGGTTTACAAAGCTGAAAACAAGTGTTTCGTTCTCAGCTGATGAAACAGACTAAGATGACTGAATATTTTGGAAAATTTTTAGTCAACATCCAATCATTACACAGCGACCTCTAGTAGCAAGTAAAAAAAAGTCGAAAAATACA
>NC_090725.1:300801957-300804457 GCF_036898095.1 Palaemon carinicauda | reverse complement strand
AATCTCGAAGCTTGCTAGGATCGAGATATACGATAAAGTGTAAATATCAAAGGAAAAGGGGAAATATTATCAAGGAAGAACTGCTAAAACTACGATTAACGTCCAACTACCAAAAACTACGATAAATTTCCAGTTACCAAGAAGTGATTAATTTCCAATCACCAAATATTACGATAAACTTCCAATCACCAAAAAACTACGATAAAATTCCAGTTATCAAAAGCGGATTAATTTCCAATCACCAAATATTACGATAAATTTCCAATCACCAAAAAACTACGATAAAATTCCAGTTTTCAAAAGCTGATTAACTTCCAATCACCAGATATTACTATAAACTTCCAATCACCAAAAAACTACGATAAACTTCGTTTTCAAAAGCTGATTAATTTCCAATCACCAGATATTACGATAAACTTCCAATCACCAAAAAACTACGATAAACTTCGTTTTCAAAAGCTGATTAACTTCCAATCACCAGATATTACGATAAACTTCCAATCACCAAAAAACTACTATAAAATTCCAGTTATCAAAAGCTAATTAACTTCCAATCACCAAATATTACGATAACTTCCAATCACCAAAAAACTACGATAAACTTCCAGTTATCAAGAGCTGATTAACTTCGTCACCAAATATTACGATGAACTTCCAATCACCAAAAAACTACGATAAACTTCGTTTTCAAAAGCTGATTAACTTCCAATCACCAGATATTACGATAAACTTCCAATCACCAAAAAACTACGATAAAATTCCAGTTATCAAAAGCTAATTAACTTCCAATCACCAAATATTACGATAACTTCCAATCACCGAAAAACTACAATAAACTTCCAGTTATCAAGAGCTGACTAACTTCCAATCCCCCGATATCACGACAGATTTCTAATCACCAAAAAACTACAATAAATTTCCAGTTATCAAAAGCTAATTAACTTCCAATCACCAAATATTACGATAAACTTCCAATCACTAAAAAACTACGATAAACTACGTTATCAAGAGCTGATTAACTACCAATCACCAGATATTACAAAAAAAAAAAAAACACGATAAACTTCCAATCAACCAAAACTAAAAAAAAAAAAAATCGGCATTACGATTCATAATTTAAAATGTAAAATTTTATCCACTATTATAACTTGCATCACTCAACACGTTCAAATGAAGAACCAATAATCAACCAAAAATAATGCTAACATTTCACACGGTAAACCCCTTGGATCACATAAGTTAGGAAGGAAAAATAACACGATGCGAAATTTCAAAAATCAAATTAGTTAACATGAATCAAGCCATAAATAAAAGCAGAGCAGGCTCATATATATATATATATATATATATATATATATATATATATATATATATATATATATATATATATATATATATATATATATATATATAGTCAAAATACGACTATATTACGCATGAAATGCTAATATTTCAATGAAAACGTACATTTGTGGATACAAATATACCTATTTCAAAAATCCAGAATTGACGAAAATCCACCAATTCAAAAATATAAAAAACAGAACCAATTGGATAATTAAATTATATAGTCAAAATACGAGTATATTACGCATGAAATACTAATATTTCAATGGAAAAGAAACCCTTTTGGATACAAAAATACATACTTCAAAAAATCCAGAATTGACGAAAATCCACCAATACAAAATTACAAAAAACAGAAAACCAATTGGATGATTCAATCATATAGTCAAAATACGACTATATTACGCATGAAATGCTAATATTTCAATGAAAACGTACATTTGTGGATACAAATATACCAATTCCAAAAATCCAGCAATTCAAAAATCCAAAAAAAACAGAACCAACTGGATAATTCAATTATAGTCAAAATACGAATATACTACGCATGAAATGCAATATTTCAATGAAAACGAACATTTGTGGATACAGATATACCAATTCCAAAAATCCAGCAATTCAAAAATACAAAAATACAAAAAACAGAACCAATTGGATAATTCAATTGGACGCCAACATCCGGCAGAAAATCAAGTCCCTTCTGCACGTGTTGTTGCAGATCAACATCAGACTTTCTAGTTTCCCTTCGAGAGATTTCTCTGAGCCACTATTCAAACAGACTAAATAAATAACCAATGGAAGATTGGAAATCGAAGAATAATAATGGCGATGGATAGCGTGAGAAAACTGATATATTCAGAGACATTTCTTTTGAAGGGAAAAGAAATTCTCTCTCTCTCTCTCTCTCTCTCTCTCTCTCTCTCTCTCTCTCTCTCTCTCTGGAAACCAAAGAATAAAGAGATGATGAAATGCAGACATTTTTTAAAGAACAAAGAAATTCTCTCTCTCTCTCTCTCTCTCTCTCTCTCTCTCTCTCTCTCTCTCTCTCTCTCTCATTGGAAACCAAAGAATAACGAGATGATGAAATGCAGACATTTTTTAAAGAAGAAAGAAATTCTCTCTCTGATTGGAAATCAAAGAATAACAAGATTAA
>NC_090725.1:300776943-300791943 GCF_036898095.1 Palaemon carinicauda | reverse complement strand
CATCTCCGCCTACATCAGAGCAGCTGACACTGTAGGAATGTCTCTCCATTTTCGTAGAGCAAATATGTGGGAAAACTTCACAATCCATTTCGGGGAGGGCGATAAGACGGTGGGAAAAAAGATACCTTGTTCCGCATGCCGAAAGCTTTCAAGAAGTCTTAATTTTATATTATAAACAAAAAAAGAAAAAAAAACATTTCATAACATTCAAAATTGTCAAAAAAGAAAGCTCAAACTTCATGAGAACATACAAAAGGAATGTCGAGAGGAAATAAAGATACGTTATAAAGCATAATAACGCACAAACATAAAATAACGCTGAAGTTACTTTCAATACAATTATATAAGTATACAACAACAACAACAACAACATCAGCAACTGTAGGCGTTTCTAGTCCACTGCAGGACAACGGCCTCACACGCCAATTCATGTCTGGGGTTTGGCCAGTTTTCATCGCCACGCTGGCCTGTGAGGATATGGTGATGGTGGGAGATTTTCGCATGATCGCTCACATCAAACCAACCTAGTATGGGTGGCCCTCACTAGTTCAGCTTTGTTGATCAAGGCGATATGCATACCCTTCACCACGTTAAGGTATTCCTACAAAGAGGAATATATATATATATATATATATATATATATATATATATATATATATATATGTATTATATATATTAGATATAATATATAAATATGTATATATATGTATATATATATAGATATATATATATATTATATATATATATATAGGCTATATATATATATATATATATATATATATATATATATATATATATATATATATATATATATATATGCACCTTAACAAGGATACCTTAAAGTGAAAGGATTTGCGTATTGGTATAATCAACAAAGCTCTACTAACCAGAAAAGCCCATACTAGGTTGGTTTGCTGTAGGCGAACAGACTAAAGGCTCCCACCATCACCAATCCGCAGTAGCCAGCGTGGTGATAAAAACTGACGAAACCCCAGACATGAATAGGGACATACATGAGGCCTTTATCCTGCAGACGACTAGAAATGGCTATATTTATCGTTGTTGTTTATGTATATTATTATTATTATTATTATTATTATTACTATCCAAGCTACAACCCTAGTTGGAAAAGCAAGATGCTATAAGCCCAGGGGCTCCAACAGGGAAAAATAGCCCAGTGAGGAAAGGAAATAAGGAAATAAATAAATGAAGAGAACAAATTAACAATAAATTATTCTAAAAAAGTAACAACGTCAAAACAGACATATCATATAAAAACTATTAACAACATCAAAAACAAATATGTCATAAATAAACTATAAAAAGACTCATGTCCGTCTGGCCAACAAAAAGCATTTGCTCCAACTTTGAACTTTAGAAGTTCTACTGATTCAACTACCCGATTAGGAAGATCATTCCACAACTTGGTAACAGCTGGAATAAAACTTCTAGAATACTGTATAGTATTGAGCCTCATGGTGGAGAAGGCCTGGCTATTAGAATTAACTGCCTGCCTAGTATTACGAACAGGATAGAATTGTCCAGGGACATCTAAATGTAAAGGATGGTCATAGTTATGAAAAATCTTATGCAACATGCATAATGAACATACATATATATATATATTCACATATCAATTTTTGCCCATTTAGACGTGTTTTTTTTTTTTTCAAATTCAAATAAGCCATATATTTTAATACCTTAATGTCTGGATTCTCTCTTATACCTAGGGATCAGAGACCCAAGGGGGAATCACTCAAAGACAATAGCTTCTGGCCGGCCGGAGAATCGAACCCTGGTCCAGGAAGCTGGTATGACAGTGACATGGCATTTAGCCACGGAGTGAGATAAAAGTCGATGACACTTCCCCTGTACTTATACCTGTCGAATTCAGGTATTTTGTACTTAGAATTGAAATAAACCAATCTCCACCACCGTGGCTAGTTGTTATGTTTGTACTTGGCATTCGATTAATATATGTGTATCTATACTTTTGTTTATGTATATATATACTATATGTATATAAAATTTATATATATATATATATATATATATATATATATATATATATATATATATAATGTATGTATGTATGTATGTATGTTTACCCTAGGAAGATAAAAACCTTTGAGTACGGATCCTGGAAATTTACTTCTGCCTACGTTGAGAAAAGCAGTGAATTTGTTACCTGTGGTTAATAACAGTTCCTTGTGAGAGTAACATGGGCTAACAATTACGATATGAAATATCCAAAACGGAAGTGTACTCCTACAAAATAACTCTCTCTCTCTCTCTCTCTCTCTCTCTCTCTCTCTCTCTCTCTCTCTCCTCTCTCTCTCTCTCTCTCTCTCAGCACAAAAAGAAACTAGTTTATAGAAAGGGCGTGACATAGGAGAGGGAGCCCACGACGAGGACCCTTGATGAAGTAACGAAAGAGACAGGTGACAGCGACTGAAAGAGAAAGGAACAGATACAGAATGCAGCCACCGATGCCTCCAGAGAGAGAGAGAGAGAGAGAGAGAGAGAGAGGAGAGAGAGAGGAGAGAGAGAGAGAGAGAGAGAGAGAGAGGTGGGTAAAATACACTACAGCTACGATGGTGAAGATGGGTTAAATTTGAATTCTATGTACAAAAAAAACTTGAATTCGACAGGTATATGTACAGAAGAATTGCCATTGACTTTTATCTTGTTTCGTGGCTAAATGGTACGGTCACTGTCATACAAGCATCCTGGACCAGGGTTCGATACCCGGCCGGTCAGATGCTATTGTATTTGAGTGATTTCAGCGCGAGGTCGGTAAGAGAATCCAGACATTAATGTATTAAAATATATGGCTTATTTGAAATAATATATATATATATATATATATATATATATATATATATATATATATATATATATAACTAACACTCGTGATTTCAATCAATGTAAATATCAACCACAATGGCATTTAATTAATACCGAATTCTATCTTGGGAATATAAATCCACTGGAATTCATTTTATCGTAATAGCTTCTGGCCGGGCAGAGATTTGAACCCCTACCTATTCAGCCGAAAACCATGCCTGCGAGGACTTTACCAACTGAACCATCAGGAGTCAGTTGGTAGAGTCCTCGCAGGCATAGATGGCTTAGTTGGTAGTGTCCTCGCAGGCATGGTTTTCGGCTGAATAGGCAGGGGTTCGAATCTCTGTCCGGCCAGAAGCTATTACCATAAAATGAATTCCAGTGGATTTATATTCCCAAGATAGAATTCGGTATTAAATGCCATTGTGGTTGACATTTACATTGATTGAAATCACGAGTGTTAGTGATATATGTATATATATATATATATATATATATGTATATATATATATACATATATATAATAGAGAGAGAGAGAGAGAGAGAGAGAGAGAGAGAGAGAGAGAGAGAGAGAGAGAGAGAGAGAGAGAATTTGATGGTTTATAATTTCATTAGACCTAAACCTAATAAAAAAATTTGTTGCACGGATATGCAGCCAAAACTCTAAAAGTAAGTGAACACTACCTAAAAAGCATTTAAACAAACAAACTAAGAATGATCAGTATCAAAATAAAATTATAATTACTGCAAAGGTTAGAAAATAAACGGTAAAATACTAATAAGCATTAGCGATGCATCTCCTCAAACCAGGAAGTAAAAGCTTAACGCTTCATAATAAAACTAAATGATAATAAATAACCTAAAACAAAAGGGAGGAAGCGGAAAGAAGTGACGCTAAACACCTCGTCAATCACACGAATAATTACAGGCAGCAATTAAACTAATGAGAAAATACAATATGAGTATAAAAACTTACATATACTGCATAATGCGTAAAAGTATGCGTATATTTAAGCACACATACTGTGAATGATGCCAAATTGTGGGATAAGAAAATATTTTATGTATCGAGTTTAGGAATGCTGTTTGCAAGTCATACCGATACTGGTAGGTTTAAATTCCGCACATGAATGGCAGAGGCAAGCAAAACATAATGATCACCGCCCAAGACCCATCTCCACCCAAGCTAGGACCAGGGAGGACCAGGGAATGCCTCCTAATGACTCGGCAAGTAGACCTATAGGCTCTCCCAAAACAAGGCGCCCCCCCCTACCTTTACCTTACTAGATGGTAAGATTGCAGACACTAAAGGAACTAACGAGGTTCAGCGAGAGACTAACCCTCGTCAGGCGATCACCAGGCAGAGACGTTACCAATAAGGCCACAACAACTTTACGGCTATTCGTATATTTACGCACACAGATTAATATAGTTTGTGAATCGATTTCAGAGCTGTTAATGTTTACAGTTGATACAATATTGGTAGGCGACAAGGAATAAAAGCTATTGAAATCATTGCCAAGAGATGAAAAGCGCTTATGAGCGGATTTTTTTTATCTTTTTTTTTTTTTTTTTTTTTTTTTTTTTTTTTTTTTTTTTTGGAGGGGGGAATGATACCTGGAGTTTTGAGGGTATATAGAATCAATGAGGATGGAGGGAAGAATTTTATCATGAAGAGGAGATATTGAATGGCAAAGCTTCATATAAGGCATTTATAAGGCACAAGACACGTCAAAAATGACTGCTAAATATTTAGATAAGCATACCACACACAAGATTCAATCCTTCCCACCCATAAATGAGAAATTAATCATTTATCATTTGGTATATTTAAAAACGAATAAGAAGGTCAGCTTACAATACGAGCTTAAAAATACCACTGGCTTCATGCAAAAGGTCTCCAGCTAGAATCTCGATGATGATGTACCTGCCATCCCCATTAAGAACTCCAGAGACAAATCGATCCCTGATACCCACAAGACGGGGACATTCAATAAGTAAATTCCTAAAAGTCTGAGAAACCAAACCATCACAAAATTCTAAGGCAACAAAGGCCAGTTTTGCATCTTCTTAAATGTGTCTGGTACCAGTTACAGTTTCATCATATTAGATGCTCACCAGAACGTCAAAGGCTAGTTTCCCATCCTTTTAAAGGTGAGTGGTTTCAGTTCCAGTTTCATCAGATTGGATGCTCACCAGAACGTCAAGAGGCCAGTTTCCCACCTTCTTGAAGGTGTCTGGTATCAGTTCCAGTTTCATCAAAATAGATGCTCACCAGACCGTCAGCCGGCCAAGCCCAACTCCCCACTGTGGTGCCCAACCACAGCAGTGGGGATCGATCTGCTGCCATACCAACGCTAGACGAAAACGTTACCTCTGTACTAGCCAGGAGGCATATTACCATATTTCCATGGAGGTATGGCGATTGTTATACCGTCCATTTTATTCTGATCAACAGAATTCCAATAAAGTTGCCAAATAACACCAGAAATCTTTTTGATAGGAGCAAACAGTCATTACAGGGAAGAGGATATCTTCCGGGAAGTAATTTGTCTGGTGCCTGTTTTGCTAATTTGTATGTCGCTTCATTTCCTGGCACACCTACATGAGCTGGAACCCAGCAAATTCTAACTTCTTTACCTGCAGTGCAAAAAATATACGTCCATTCAATAATTTCTAAAACTAAAGTTATTATTATTATTATTATTATTATTATTATTATTATTATTACTAGCCCGCTACAACCCTAGCTGGAAAAGCAAGATGCTATAAGACCAACGGCTCCAACAGGGAAAAATAACCCAGTGAGGAAAGGAAATAAGGAAATAAGTAAACGATATGAGAAAAAATTAACAATAAAATGTTTTAAAAACGGTAACATCAAAACAGATATGTCATATGTAAACTATAAAAAGACTTATGTCATCCTGTTCAACATAAAAACATTTGCTGTAAGTTCAAGAATAAGTTAGACAAGAACATAAGAACTCTCTAAATGCTTAAACTAAATCACTCTACCAAAGAGTAAATAGAGTCTCCGCGGATGGACTAAAAAGTCTTTGAGACATCCAAAATCCTTGTAATACACTCTCTCTCTCTCTCTCTCTCTCTCTCTCTCTCTCTCTCTCTCTCTCTCTCTCTCTCTCTCTCTCTCTCTGATTCAACTACTCGATTAGGAAGATCATTCCACTACTTGATTAAAAATTGTCAGTGCCTGCAACACACCTTTTGCATCACTACTGTAAATACCTCCCATCCGTGATCCCTTCTCCTTACATCTGACCAGGAAGTAATAAGGAAAGTGGAAATATCATTTGAAGGAAAAAAAAAAACTACGTATATATGAAGAAAGACCTAAAACTAGAAAATCTTAACTTAATCTAATAGAAATAATAATGAAAATTAGGACAACCCTTTACTAAAAAAAAAAAAAAAAAAAAAAAAAAAAAAAAAAAAAAAAAAAAAAAAACTTTGCTAAAACTAAATTACTCTCAATCAAAAATAAGAAAACTAACATTAAAGTTTTTATTAGTCTAGAGAAGATGACTTATGCCTTGAGAATATAGTTTTTGGCATAAGAGATACAATACAACTCTGCTAAAGATAAACTGCCTGTAAGTTAGAACAAAGATTTCTTTTGGTAAAACCCAAGTCGTCATTGGATTAAAAATATATTGTTCACTATCTAGTAGATTCTGCTTTTAATGTGTCACTATCAGCATCATCTTTTTCTGCTTTCTTGGCTTTATAATATTTCCAAACTAACTTCTTTACTCTATTTCCTGCAGTTTTAAGCAGTTAAAAGGATTCTTGAAGTCTCAAAAACTTTTTAGTCCATCCGAACACCATTTTTTCTTGGGTAAAGCGTTTTAGTTTAAAGGTTTAGTGTGTTTTTGTGCTCTTTTTTATCCTATTCTTGTTGGACGTTTTTTATCGTAAACATTTGTAGCTAAATTATTTTAAATAAATTCACTTGAGGCAATTTGTCAAAAGCTAAAACCATCCTTGCATGCCTTCCTCTGTGGATTTTTGTGGGCAATTGCCATATAATTTCGTAAATCAGTAATTGCCGGTGTTCGAACGTATACATATCAAGCAAGAGCTAATATTAGAATAACATTTCAACGATTAACTAAAAGTAAAATAAACATACCAAGGATTTACGTTGCATGGAAAGAGATGGTCTTCCCTGACAACATACCTGAAAAGGAGAGAGAAGGACCTTGAGTAAAACGCTTATGGAGAAATCATGACTAAATTTTAAGAGAGATTCAATAAACACCTCATGAAGTCGCATACACGAGGAAGAGTGATTTTAAATCTCTATTAAATATAAGATTGAATGAATCATAAAAAAAATACAAACTACGTAAAAAATATTCAGTAATATTAAACAATATCACAATCTATAGCCAAATTGTAAATGAAAAATAATTATAATGCTTAAACCAAATGACGATAAGGAATAATAACCATTAAAAAAAAATCAAAATAGCACAAAATCAATAACATTTTTAAAATGAACAATAACTGAAAAATAACACAAAGGCTACAAAGAGCAACGTAGATTTATTGTGAAAACATCAACGAAACATTACGAAAATGACGACTAGGAAAAATATAGATTAATCATCATCATCTACGCCTATTGACGAAAATGTTAGATTTCGCCAGTCGTCTCTATATTAAGTTTTAAATCAATACTCCTTGAGCTCACTATTCTATCTTATTTCTCTTCCTCTTGTTTTGTTAAGTTTTTATAGTTTATATAGGAGATATTTTTTTTTAATGTTGTTACTCTTCTCAGAACATTTCATTTTCCTTTTTTCCTTTCCTCACTAGGCTATTTTCCCTGCCGAAGCCTTTGGGATTATTGCATCCAGCTTTTCCAACTAGGGTTGTAGCTTGGCAAATAATAATAATAATAAATAATAATAATAATAATTCATGATCTACTTCACGGTTTACAGTCCTCAGTCATGTAGGGCTGGGTCTTCCAACTATTCTAGTGCCTTATGGAGCCCAGTTAACTTGCACTGAATTAGAAATTCTTGTAACCCATCACACAATAGTGATTAAACCTGATCTCGCATTTTTATGGTTCACGTTTCGTAATTAGTATCTAGTTTTCAGTCGACCCAGCAGAGAATTGGTACAAAAAAAGATTCACAAGGAAAAATTATGGCCTAGAAACATTATCCATATAGGTTTTTCTTTCATTGGTATCAAGAGGAATAGCATAAATATTTGATAAATCCAGGAATATCAAATTCCTCCAGAAGTCTCTCTCTCTCTCTCTCTCTCTCTCTCTCTCTCTCTCTCTCTCTCTCTCTCTCTCAAAAAAAAAAAAAAAAATAAATAAATAAATAAATAAAAAAATAAATAAATAAATAAAATAAAAAATAAACAAATAAATAAATAAAAATAAAATAAATTTGTCTCACACTTAACCTGTATAACTTAATTCAGCCGATCACATCTGTGTCGGCTCCAAACAGATATAACTAATTAGGTGACTAATTATCTTACCCTCATTGATTGTGACCAACCGACAATTGGACCAAAAAGTCTCATTAAGATTGAGTTAATAAAATTAAGGAAATCTCGATAAAGAATGAAACTAAAGCACAATACCTGCAGACTTTTTGGAACGAACGGTCGTCAAAATCTTTAGCCCTGACGGCTTTAACTGTTTAACAGGTAACTGCTTGTCAATTAGAAAATTGACAGTTGGTCACGTGGTCCTCTATCCCTCCCCCACCAATGGTGGGGGGGCATCCCTCCACCAACCGGTTATTGAGCCATTCTTTATTCATCTGTTGTCACAGAAGCACGTTTGTGCTTTCGCTCCAACACTCTGATATAATTGAATTCTTTTTGGTTTTGTTAACGACTACACCTTGGATTTGTCGTCTTCAAGTGATTTTGGATCCTTTGATGGTGTTAGTGATTTATGAATATGCCATCTGACTCTGAGACTCGACGCTCCTGCACTAATTGTTCGACTAGGATAAGTAGAAAGTTTGCCTTTGATACTCATTCTCTTTGTCAATCATGTAGGGGTATTAAGTGTGACATTAATGTTACTTGTAACGAGTGTAAGGGTTGGTCTAAAGAAGACCGTAAGTTATATGTTAAGCATATGGATTCTTTAGCCAAGAAACGTAGTAGTTATAAGTCGAGTAAGACCACGAAGAGTGGCCTACCGGAGGACGAGATTAGGTCTTCTCCTTCCCAGGAGATTAGTTCAGCCTTAGGGGAGGGGGTAGATCCTACGGAGGACAATGTCCCGGTAGGAGGGGTTAGTAGTTTTAGCTCCTCGGTAGATGTTGCCCGGTCCGTTTCTCCTGCTACAACGGTTACCGCCGAGTGTTCTAATGCTTTTATAAGTTGTCTTGAGAAAGTGCAAGCTATTTGGGAGGCTAAGTTCTCAAAGGTGAGTGAGGACATTTCCTCTTTAGTGAATTGCTTTAATGCTTTAAATGTTCCTGTATTGCCTTCCAGCTCTGCACCTGCCCTTGGTACGCCAGTCGCTGAGGCGAGCGGACACCGTGAGGTGATCCCCTCCCCAAAGCAGGGCAGGTCGCAGGTCCAGTTCGCCATCACCCCTGATGGGTGTATGAGCAACTTGGACGAAGAAACCCCATCGCTACTTCGTTCTCCCCATCGTCAGCGAGGGAGCACCCCGACACCGTCGCAAGCTCCTTTATCTTCAGACCCAGGGAGGTCAAGATTTCGTTCTCCTAATTGTCGACGAGGGAGCTCCCCTGCGCCTTCGCAGGACCATGAACCTTCAGACCCAGTGAAGTCTTCTCCGCGTTCCAGTCGCAGGAAATATTCTCATAGAAGCTCGTCTCGCAGTAGGAGGCAATCCTCTCTTCAGTCCAACTCAAGCATGTCTCCTGAGGGTAGATCCACATCGAGACCCTATCATAGAGACTTATCTCGTCACTCTTCAAGCCGCACACCCGGACTTTCATCCCTCAGGTCCCTGAGGGACTCCAGTGTTTCCTCTGACCGAAGGTCCAGAAGCCAGTCTTCAAGGAGAAGCAACCGGAGTTGGTCCCATCATTCCCCAGACCACCTTTCTCCTTATTCCAGGTCTCATTGGAAGGACCAGAGACCTAGCCGTTCATCTGTTAGATCCCACCATAGATCTCCTAACAAACATTCTCGTCGGTCCTTATCCAGTAGTACTGGGAGACGTCTCTCCCCAAGCCATTCCCCTTCCAGGAGTAGACATCTTTCGTCTACCAGAAGCCCCAGATCTTTGCAACGTTCTCAGCCAAGGACCCGGCATGATCACAGGTCTCCTTCTACAGGTTCCTCACCCAATGATGGAGATGCTGAATTCTCCAGGAGACTTTGGGCAGCAGCGGAGAAATTTAGAATTCTTCAGGATGACGAGATGGATGACACAGCTCTTGAAACTTTGATCCCTAATTCCTTCAGGGAATTGATGAGTCTTTCCGAGAATGCCTTCCCAGAGAGTGTTCGTCAAGTGAAGGAGGTTCCTGCTTCCTCTAAGCCCCCCCTGAATCGTTTTGTTCAGGGTCTAGAGAAACAGAAGTTTGACAGATTACCCAAATGGACCCCATCAGAACCCTTAGAATTAGCTCGCCAGGGAGTCAGGAAACGAGCAAAGGAAAGATGTCAGGCCGGACGCATTCCATACCCCACCATTGCTCTAGGCAAGACCAAGAGATACCTGCAGCTGGAAGAAGAGTCTTACGGTCCAGCTCCCACCCCTCTCAACCCCTCCTTTGAGGACGTGTTACCCTCACGAGTGAAGGGTGAACGTGCCTTGGTTGGTATCTCTGTGGAAGAGTGCAAGAGACTGGAAGCCTCCACTAGAAGAATACAGGAGATTGGGAACATGCTGGCCTGGCTGTGGTATGTTTTGACAGCTTTTCTGAAGGAACCTTCTTTCCTCACAACGCATCGACCTCTCTACCTCCAGATAGCCAGGTCTATTGGGCGCTGCCTTGAGGACCAGATGAAAGAGACTACTTTCCACGAGGCTTACCTGACTGGTAAAAGAAGGGACCATTATCTCAGCAGGGCCCCTGCTTCTCTCTCCATACGTCATAAAGATCTACTAAGGGAATCCCAGATGTTTGGACATCACCTTTTTGAACCTGCTATTCTGGAGGATGTTCTCTCTCGGGCCCAACTGTCTTCCAAGATGCGGAAGGAAGATATGTTAAATGACTTGTTAAAGAAATCACTTTCATTTAAGCCGCAACAGAAACAGCCCTACCCTCAGAGGGATTCGGGCAAACGCCCTATTCCTCAGCAAGGAGGTCGAGGAAATGATAATAGATATGGGAAGAAGCAGAAGTCCACAGTTGCTGCTTCATCAAATTTCCAAGCCAGGAAACAGGACAAGAAGAAGGACTTTAGGTCCTCACAGAACCCTGTCCCAAAGGGTTTTCAGAAATAGGGGCCAGTTCCTTCACACGAACACGTACAAGTGGGTTGCTGCTTACAACATCATTGGCAGGCTTGGGAGGCCCTGAATTCGGACCCTTGGGTGACCATCGTACTAAGGGAGGGGTACAGGATACCTCTCAAGTCTCAACCACCCTTGACCAGTCATTCGCCACCATCCATCAGTTACTCCGGCAGGTCCGTAAAGCAACAAGCGCTCAGGGAGGAGATGCTTCAGCTGAAGTACAAAGGGGCCATAGAGCTAGCCCCGCCCAACTCCTGGAGTTTTCACAGCCACATGTTTGTGGTGACGAAAGCTTCAGGAGGGTGGAGACCCATCATCGATCTCTCTATCCTCAACTCCTTCGTAGAGATTACGAAGTTCAAGATGGAGACTCCGAAGACGGTTCTTCTAGCTATAAGGGAAGAGGACTGGTTCTTTACCATCGACCTCCAGGATGCTTATCTCCAAGTCCCAATTCATCAGGACTCTCGCCATCTTCTGCGCTTCCGCTGGGGAGAGGAGACTTGGCAGTTCAAGTGTCTCTGCTTCGGACTGGCAACGGCTCCTCAGGTCTTCACCAGGATCATGGCCCCAGTTGCAGCCAAATTCCACCGGATGGGTATTCGGATGTGCCGCTATCTGGACGACTGGCTCTTCCTATCTCCTTCCCTTCAGGAAGCTCTTCGTGTGAAGGAATTGGTCCTGGATCTTTGCAGGACTCTGGGAATAAAGATAAACTACAAGAAGTCTGCTCTCACACCATCTCAACAGACGACTTATTTGGGAATGAAGATTGTATCTCCTCTCTTAAGGGTCTTCCCGTCTCAAGAGAGGAAAGACAACCTCAGGAGAATTATAGAGGAGTTCTTGTTACTTCCGACCCCAAGAGTTTCTCTATGGATGAGCCTTCTAGGCCACCTTGCTTCTCTCACGTTACTAGTTCCCAACGGAAGACGCCGTATGAGGGATCTTCAACTCACATTGAGACAACATTGGGACTGGCAGGACAACACCAAACAAATTCAGTGGACAGCACGCAGTCAGGAGGATCTTCTTTGGTGGTCCCAGGAGATACACTTGAATGCAGGACTGTCTCTCAAAGTCCTCGAACCTACGCTTGTTCTGCATACAGACGCTTCAGACATAGGATGGGGAGCTTCTCTAGAGCAGGAGAGCATTGCTCGTTTATGGACTCCTTCCCAGATCTCCAGGTCCATAAACTGGAGAGAACTCAAGGCAATCAGGGAGGCTCTTCTCCATTTCACTCCTCTGTGTACATCCGAGGTAGTCGCAGTGTATGCAGACAACTCCACCGCGATCTCCTATTTGAAGAAGGAAGGAGGAACAAAGTCCCAACCTCTCAACCTTCTCGCTCAGGAGATCCTACAGTGGGCAGAGGATCACAACGTTATTCTCCGACCTCAATTCATTCCGGGAAAGAAGAATGTCATTGCGGATGCTCTGAGCAGGGGGGACCAGGTGCTAGGTTCCGAATGGACTCTTTGTCAGGAGGTAGTAGATCGCCTTGTTCACCTTTGGCCAGCAAACATAGACCTGTTTGCAACTGCTTTAAATTTCCGTCTTCCAGCTTATTTCAGCCCTCAGACAGATCCTCAATCTGCAGGGGTCGACGCTATGCTTCAAGACTGGAGGGACCTTCAGACTTACGCCTTTCCACCATTAGGGATGATAGACCAGGTCTTACACAAATTTCAGTCATCGCAGAGGTGCACAATGACCCTGGTAGCCCCGTTCTGGCCTCAGAAAGAATGGTTTGCAAGACTCCTAGAACTTTCCATAGACACTCCAAGGAGGTTGCCTGTCAGGTACGACCTCTTACGCCAACCTCACTTCCACAGGTTCCACCTTCGACCGTCCTCGTTACTTCTAACCGCCTGGAGACTGTCAAGCGTATCGCTAGAGCGAGGGGAGTATCTTCAGCAGTGGCTGAACAGCTCACCAAGGCACGAAGACACTCTACCAATTTGAACTACCAGCGTAAGTGGGTAGTTTATAGAGGTTGGTGTAAGAGGAACCGCCACACCTCTTCTAGACCTACAGTTCCAAAGATTGCGGATTTCCTTCTTTATCTACGGAAGGAGAGAAAGCTTTCAGTGTCGGCCGTTAAAGCTTATAAGTCGGCACTAGCCTCTGTGTTTAGGCTGTCTTTTGGTGAGGTTTTTGAGGACCCTATTCTCTCTGACCTGATCAGATCTTTTGAGATTGAGGTTCCCAAGATTTCCATTAGTCCTCCCATGTGGGACTTGAATGTGGTTCTCAAGCTTCTAGCTGGGGCTCCCTTTGAACCTCTCAGGTTAGCTTCTCTTCAAGACTTGACTGCCAAGACACTTTTCTTGGTTACTTTAGCTACAGCCAAGAGACTGGGAGAGATACAAGCCATCTCTGCTTCTGTAGGAACAAGAGGAAAGGACATGGTCCTTACGTACCTTCCAGAATTCAGAGCCAAGACGGAATCAGAGTCCAACCCTCTTCCTAGAGAGTTTCTTCTTTCCTCTTTAAGTGAAACTGTTGGGCATCTGGAAGAGGAGAGACTGTACTGCCCAGTGAGAACCTTACGCTATTATCTAGCCAGAACCAAGGCTATCCCTCACAGACCCCGGGCTCTCTTCGTCTCCCCTAAACTACAGTCGAAGGCCATGACGAAAAATGCTGTTTCTTTCTTTATCAGGAGACTCATAGCAAAGGCTTCTCCCCAATCTTTATCAGGCTGTGCGTCCAAGAAGGGAAGAGGTACCCACAGTCTGAGGGGTTATTCCACGTCTCTTTCTTTTTGGAAGAACTCTTCATTGAAGTCCGTCCTGAATGCTGCTCTATGGAAAGGGAATACAGTTTTTGCTTCCCACTACCTTAAGGACGTGGAGTTGGTGTATGACAACATACGATCTCTCGGTCCAATTGTCGCAGCTGGAGAAATTGTTGGTTAACATCTACTTGGCCTTCTACCCTAAATACTTAGTGTATGTAAGGAAGAATGTAAGGCATGAATGAGATGGGATATGAATAAGGGCTCACTCCGTGCGAATGAAAACCTCGCGTAGGCAGGTTGTATAAATGCATGAGAGGAAGTAAGGTAGTGACGGCCCATCGGGGGCCTACACCTACCTTACTTCAGAGACATATGACTAAACTAACGGACTTAACCGACGTATGCAAGTTGTTGATACAAGGTTAGGAACTTAGTTTAGAATAGGGTAGTTAGTCGACTAGGCGTTAAGACTGACCCAGCCATGACTAAACTTGACTGTTGGGGATCCAGTTCACTACAACACATGGAGATGTCCTATATCAGTCAAGGTAACTACTCTGAGGTCCTCTCAGGTCTGTTTGTATTCTTTAAAGATTACTTAATTATATCAGCTGTTTATATTTCTACTTATGCCCTCCATCCAGGATAAATGCTGGTAATCGGCTGAATTAAGTTATACAGGTTAAGTGTGAGACAAATGAATTTTTAAATTTAAAATTAATTTTCGAACACTTACCTGTATAACTTAATGGAAGACCCTTCCCACCTCCCCACATTATCATAAGCAGCTTTACGACAACATATTCTTAAAGAATGGCTCAATAACCGGTTGGTGGAGGGATGCCCCCCCACCATTGGTGGGGGAGGGATAGAGGACCACGTGACCAACTGTCAATTTTCTAATTGACAAGCAGTTACCTGTTAAACAGTTAAAGCCGTCAGGGCTAAAGAT
>NC_090725.1:300767023-300774523 GCF_036898095.1 Palaemon carinicauda | reverse complement strand
ATTTGTTGGACAGAAACTTACGGTCTATTAAATTTCTTATTCCTGATCTAGATATTAATCTCTGGCACCGTCGTTCAATTAGTTCATTATGCATGTTACATAAGATTTTTCATAACTCTGACCATCCTTTACATTCAGATCTCCCTGGACAATTCTATCCTGTTCGTAATACTAGGCAGGCAGTTAATTCTAATAGCCAGGCCTTTTCCATCATAAGACTCAATACTACGCAGTACTCTAGAAGTTTTATTCCAGCTGTTACCAAGTTGTGGAATGATCTTCCTAATCGGGTTGTTGAATCAGTAGAACTTCAAAAGTTCAAAGTTGGAGCAAATGCTTTTTTGTTGACCAGGCGGACATGAGTCTTTTTATAGTTTATATATGACATATTTGTTTTTGACGTTGTTAATAGTTTATATATGACATATCTGTTATGACGTTGTTACTTTTTTAGAATGATTTATTGTTAATATGTTCTCTTCAGTTATTTGTTTCCTTATTTCCTTTCCTCACTGGGCTATTTTTCCCTGTTGGAGCCCCTGGGCTTATAGCATCTTGCTTTTCCAATTGGGGTTGTAGCTTGGATAGTAATAATAATAATAATAATAATAATATATATATATATATATATAGCTAGCGCTCTCTCTCTCTCTCTCTCTCTCACTCTCTCTCTCTCTCTCTCTCTCTCTATATATATATATATATATATATATGTATATATATACAGTATATATATGTATATATATACAGTATATATATGTATATATATATATATATATATATATATATATATATATGTATATATATATATAGCTAGCGCTCTCTATTATGTTGGTGATTTCTCTCTCTCTCTCTCTCTCTCTCTCTCTCTCTCTCTCTCTCTCTATATATATATATATATATATATATATATATATATATATATATATATGTTTATATACAGTATATATATAGCTAGCGCTCTCTATTATGTAGGTGATTATCTCTCTCTCTCTCTCTCTCTCTCTCTCTCTCTCTCTCTCTCTCTCTCTCTCTCTCTCTCTCTCTCTATTTTTCCAATGAAAGAGCTGTTTAACAGGGAAATCACCGAAAGATTGAGAAAGTAGGAAGCCTTGACTCTTTAATGATCAATAGAAGATGATGTTCTAAAGACTCGGGAACTATAAAATATTCCAAGCGATGAATATATTAATAAAGTGCTTTGGCCTTTAGGGCTCATCAGTATCCTTACCTAGAACATTCAGGGTAAGGATCATTGATTATGTCCTATTTAGGGTGTAGGGTCAGATGTTGAGTGTACTTGAAGGTTATTAAAGCTTTTAGAGCGATTATCAATCCAAGTTTAGTGGTTTTATGGTATTCAATATTGAACATTTATTACAAGCAGGTTTATAAGACATGTTGGCTCAGTAAATAGGTCTATAGGCTAATGGAGTTATAAAACCTTGTGATGTCAGCTCTATAAGAATATATTCATTCTTCTTTTAGTGGATATGAGGAGAATGTCGTGTGAGACCCCAGGGATAAATTAGGACATGGTATGAGTTTGATTTTTTTTTTTCTCTCCAGTAGTTTCCCCATACTAATAAAGTAATATAATTTTACGAATAAGTGTTCATCCATACTTGTCAATGTAGATGTTTACAATTTAGCATGTTTACAGTACATCGTAACTCTGACTCAAATTACTACCAGATCTTTGTTCACAATTCACTTATAACGCTTCAAACGCATACGAAAGACTAAAATTAGTGCCAGGTCTTTGCTAAATCAGCATCTATAACGTTTAAAACGCCCTAAAACGCTTAAAAAGATGAAATTTTGAGATGGCTACGAATATAGATTAATAATCTTAATTTATTCCCTGGTCAATATTTTAAGAACAATAACATTAACATTAACATTAACAATAACATTACAATAAATATTTCCAAAATAAACTATAAAAACTTTAACAAAACAAGAGGAAGAAAAATTAGATAGTGTGCCTTAGTGTACCCTCAAGCAAGAGAACTCTAACCCAAGACAGTGGAAGGCCATGGTACAGAGGCTATGGCACTACCCAAGACTAGAGAACAATGGTTTGATTTTGGAGTTTCCTTCTCCTAGAAGAGCTGCTTACTATAATCCCTCTGCTCAACCCAATTCTCAGATCCAATAACCCTTAAGAATTAAATCATCATTATTGATTGAAATAGATTGTTAACTCTTAAGAATGAGCAAAATTTGATTCTCTGAATAGCAAAGGTTTAAAGGTCCATCATGAGCGGCAGAAGCAAGGGAGAACATACTGTCTTAGAGACAGACCATATTATATATACATTTGACTATAGTCCATTTCTTTTAGCGATGCATATTTGCACCGACTCGCGGCGGTGCCCTTTTAGCTCGGAAAAGCTTCCTGATCGCTGATTGGTTAGACAAGATAATTCTAACCAATCAGCGATCAGGAAGCTTTTCCGAGCTAAAAGGGCACCGCCGCGAGTCGGTGCAAATATGCATCGCTAAAAGAAATGGACTATAGTGTCTAAGCCTCCTTTATATAAAACAGCCTCGAGGACCCTAAGAGTCTTCAAAGCCTTGAAAATCTTATAATGTTTTTGTGTCCCCTATTCTTATACTGCACTAAGTCGCATGGGAAGCCAAACAACATTCCTTTTCTGTGTGCAACAACTATAAAGCTTGAAAGAACCATAACAAATATCTAAGATTATGACCCCCTATCCCCCCATTTATACTTTTCTGTGTGTAGCAACTATAAAGCGAGAGAGAACTATAACAAATATCTAAGATTATGACCCCCCTAATTGCTGAACCGGTCCTGAAATAAGCTGAACCTTTGTTTGTGCAGCAAATACTTTCTGTTGTCATTAATAGGGTTGGCATGTTATAGCTATTGTTCCTCTTATACAACGGGAAAGTTATTTCGTCATAAGACATGTGTGGCGGAGGGCTAGGGCTGATGGGCATTGTCTCGTTTGGCACGAGCACCAAGGCCTAAACTCCCCCCCCCTCTCACCATGCCCACCCAGTATCTCAGATAATGTTGGTCTCCTTTGTCAACTTGTTATTATTATTATTATTATTATTATTATTATTATTGTTGTTGTTGTTGTTGTTGTTGTTATATTTTCGAGTCGGTTTATTATTATTATTATTATTATTATTATTATTATTGTTGTTGTTGTTGTTGTTATATTTTCGAGTCGGTTTATTATTAATATTATTATTATTATTGTTGTTGTTGTTGTTGTTGTTGTTATATTTTCCAGTCGGTTTATTATTATCATTATTGTTATTATTATTATTATTATTATTATTATTATTATTATTACCTCCGCCAAGGGGGTTATATTTTAGAGTCGGTTTATTATTATTATTATTATTATTATTATTATTATTATTATTATTATTTTCATTGTTGCTATTATTATTATTAGCTAAGCCACAACCTTATTGAGAAAAGCAGAATGAAATAAGCCCAAGGGCTACAGCAGGGAAAAAATAGCTCAGTGAGGAAAGGAAATAAGGAACTAAACAAACTACAAGAGAACTAATTAAAATCAAGGATTTTAGGAACAGTAACAACTTTAAAAGTAAATACTTAAAAAAAACAATTAAATTGCTCGACATTCATTTCTGTAAAAAAGGATCTGCATTTTCAGATATTTTGAACTATAAAAGGTTTTTCGTTTCATGACTATTTCATCATTCGTATTTGTTCTATTGACGGATAATAGTGGTTTTGTGTTAAAGAAAAAAAACTGTGATTCTTTAAAATTAATTTTATCTTATTGTCTTTGATAAATATGTAACTACTTCAGTATGTTTATTGTAAATATGATTTAGTGTTTCTTGAATGTAATTATTTTTGTAATTCTTGAAAGTTTAACTGGTTTAGATTATAAAGAGTTTACTTCTTAAGAATTTAGGTTATACTGCATATTTGTTTCTCTTGTTCTACCGGAAGTTTTACTTATCCGTTCTTTGCGTATACAATTCCATTTGTTCCCCTCATCTTTTTTTCATTCATTATACGAACATAACTTCATTCTCTTTAAATGTTTACTCCTCGCTGTTTTATTTTGCTTTTCATGCGATAATTACTCTGATACAATTTTTTCACAAACATGTCTCTATTTTCATCAAATTTTTATCCCACTGTTTTCTCTCTTTTATGAGATAATTACTTTGATACAATTTTTTTCATAAACATGTCTCTATTTTCATCAAATTTTTATCCCACTGTTTTCTCTCTTTTATGAGATAATTACTTTGATACAATTTTTTTCATAAACATGTCTCTATTTTCATCAAATTTTTGTCCCACTGTTTTCTCTCTTTTATGAGATAATTACTTTGATACAATTTTTTCACAAACATGTCTTTATTCTCATCAAATTTTTATCCCACTGTTTTCTCTCTTTTATGTGATAATTACTTTGATACAATTTTTTCACAAACATGTCTTTATTCTCATCAAATTTTTATCCCACTGTTTTCTCTCTTTTATGAGATAATTACTTTGATACAATTTTTTCACAAACATGTCTTTATTCTCATCAATTTTTTATCCCACTGTTTTCTCTCTTTTATGTGATAATTACTTTCATACAATTTTTTCACAAACATGTCTCTCTTCTCATCAAATTTTTATCCCACTGTTTTCTCTCTTTTATGTGATAATTACTTTGATACAATTTTTTCACAAACATGTCTTTATTCTCATCAAATTTTTATCCCACTGTTTTCTCTCTTTTATGTGATAATTACTTTCATACAATTTTTTCACAAACATGTCTCTCTTCTCATCAAATTTTTATCCCACTTTTTTCTCTCTTTTATGTGATAATTACTTTGATACAATTTTTTCACAAACATGTCTTTATTCTCATCAAATTTTTATCCCACTTTTTTCTCTCTTTTATGTGATAATTACTTTGATACAATTTTTTTTTCACAAACATGTCTCTATTCTCATCAAATTTTTATCCCACTTTTTTCTCTCTTTTTTCTCTCTTTTATGTGATAATTACTTGGATACAATTTTTTCACAAACATGTCTTTATTCTCATCAAATTTTTATCCCACTGTTTTCTCTCTTTTATGTGATAATTACTTTGATACAATTTTTACACAAACATGTCTATTCTCATCAAATTTTTATCCCACTGTTTTCTCTCTTTTATGAGATAATTACTTTGATACAATTTTTTTTACAAACATGTCTCTATTCTCATCAAATTTTTATCCCACTGTTTTCTCTCTTTTATGAGATAATTACTTTGATACAATTTTTACACAAACATGTCTCTATTCTCATCAAATTTTTATCCCACTGTTTTCTCTCTTTTATGAGATAATTACTTTGATACAATTTTTACACAAACATGTCTCTAGTCTCATCAAATTTTTATCTACTGTTTTCTCTCTTTTATGTGATAATTACTTTGATACAATTTTTACACAAACATGTCTCTATTCTCATCAAATTTTTATCCCACTGTTTTCTCTCTTTTATGAGATAATTACTTTGATACAATTTTTACACAAACATGTCTCTAGTCTCATCAAATTTTTATCCCACTGTTTTCTCTCTTTTATGAGATAATTACTTTGATACAATTTTTACACAAACATGTCTCTATTCTCATCAAATTTTTATCCCACTGTTTTCTCTCTTTTATGAGATAATTACTTTGATACAATTTTTACACAAACATGTCTCTAGTCTCATCAAATTTTTATCTACTGTTTTCTCTCTTTTATGTGATAATTACTTTGATACAATTTTTACACAAACATGTCTCTATTCTCATCAAATTTTTATCCCACTGTTTTCTCTCTTTTTTGAGATAATTACTTTGATACAATTTTTACACAAACATGTCTCTAGTCTCATCAAATTTTTATCCCACTGTTTTCTCTCTTTTATGAGATAATTACTTTGATACAATTTTTACACAAACATGTCTCTAGTCTCATCAAATTTTTATCCCACTGTTTTCTCTCTTTTATGAGCTAATTACTTTGATACAATTTTTACACAAACATGTCTCTAGTCTCATCAAATTTTTATCCCACTGTTTTCTCTCTTTTATGAGATAATTACTTTGATACAATTTTTACACAAACATGTCTCTAGTCTCATCAAATTTTTATCTACTGTTTTCTCTCTTTTATGTGATAATTACTTTGATACAATTTTTACACAAACATGTCTCTATTCTCATCAAATTTTTATCCCACTGTTTTCTCTCTTTTTTGAGATAATTACTTTGATACAATTTTTACACAAACATGTCTCTAGTCTCATCAAATTTTTATCTACTGTTTTCTCTCTTTTATGTGATAATTACTTTGATACAATTTTTACACAAACATGTCTCTATTCTCATCAAATTTTTATCCCACTGTTTTCTCTCTTTTATGAGAGAATTACTTTGATACAATTTTTACACAAACATGTCTCTATTCTCATCAAATTTTTATCCCACTGTTTTCTCTCTTTTATGTGATAATTACTTTGATACAATTTTTACACAAACATGTCTATATTCTCATCAAATTTTTATCCCACTGTTTTCTCTCTTTTATGTGATAATTACTTTGATACAATTTTTACACAAACATGTCTCTATTTTCATCAAATTTTTATCCCACTGTTTTCTCTCTTTTATGTGATAATTACTTTGATACAATTTTTACACAAACATGTCTCTATTCTCATCAAATATTTATCCCACTGTTTTCTCTCTTTTATGTGATAATTACTTTGATACAATTTTTACACAAACATGTCTCTATTCTCATCAAATTTTTATCCCACTGTTTTCTCTCTTTTATGAGATAATTACTTTGATACAATTTTTACACAAACATGTCTCTATTCTCATCAAATTTTTATCCCACTGTTTTCTCTCTTTTATGTGATAATTACTTTGATACAATTTTTACACAAACATGTCTCTATTCTCATCAAATTTTTATCCCACTGTTTTCTCTCTTTTATGAGATAATTACTTTGATACAATTTTTACACAAACATGTCTCTATTCTCATCAAATTTTTATCCCACTGTTTTCTCTCTTTTATGAGATAATTACTTTGATACAATTTTTACACAAACATGTCTCTATTCTCATCAAATTTTTATCCCACTGTTTTCTCTCTTTTATGAGATAATTACTTTGATACAATTTTTACACAAACATGTCTCTATTCTCATCAAATTTTTATCCCACTGTTTTCTCTCTTTTATGAGATAATTACTTTGATACAATTTTTACACAAACATGTCTCTATTCTCATCAAATTTTTATCCCACTGTTTTCTCTCTTTTATGAGATAATTACTTTGATACAATTTTTACACAAACATGTCTCTATTCTCATCAAATTTTTATCCCACTGTTTTCTCTCTTTTATGTGATAATTACTTTGATACAATTTTTACACAAACATGTCTCTATTCTCATCAAATTTTTATCCCACTGTTTTC
>NC_090725.1:300754523-300759523 GCF_036898095.1 Palaemon carinicauda | reverse complement strand
AATGCTTTTTCAACTTAATACTTTTATCGTTTTTACAGTCCTAGATTATGGTATATTGCGTTGAACATTTAAGAATTAAATGCATACGCTTATCTCCATTAGCATTTTTTATTCAAAGATCTATTTATTCACTGATCTTTCTGAATTTACTTCCCTGTAGAATAACTTACTCTCTTTAATGTTCTTTGTCACCTTTTTCATAGTATGATTTAGTCAATAGTTCTCTTTATTTCGAAATTTTCAGGACTCTATATACTTTCTCCTATATACATGTGCATATTCTTTCAGTCAGCTATGTAGTTGCACCTCAATTATTGACTTTTTTTGTAACCAATTCTCCCATTTTTATATCCACCACTCACTGTTCCTTAGCCCCTTTTTCTTGTTTTTTTTTTTCTCGGTCCATCATTGGATTTACTTATTCAAATTTTATTTAATGTGGTATATTTTTACGTTTCCTCTCCAGTTTACGCTTAAATTATTTTGTATAACTTTTGCTTCAACCAAATAATTAGCAGATATACCTCCAGAAATGCCTCTTCTGAATTATCCATTATATATATATATATGTGTGTGTGTGTATATATATATATACATATATATGTATATATATATATATATATATATATATATATATATATATATATATATATATATATATACACACACATATATATATATATATATATATATATATATATATATATATATATATATATATATATATATATATATATATATATATATATATATATCTGTTCTTGGTATCGAAATATAATCTTTTTACGTTTCCTCTCCAGATTAAGCTTAAATTTGATACAAATTTTGTTTTAACCAAATAATTATCAGATATGCTTCCAGTAAAGCCTCTTCTTAATTTTCCATATACATATTTCTTTTCTTGGTATCGACATATAATCTTAAAATCTTTTTCAAGCCATTTTCCAAAGTATCTTCTTATTTTATATAAATTAAATAGAAATCAATTGAATTTAATTTGTTTTGTAAACATTTTCAATATCTATGGTGATGAAGGTATTAGAAATCCCGAAGAATTTCTAAGGGATATTTTGTTCCAATTTATCCAGTATTATTATTATTATTATTATTATTATTATTATTATTATTATTATTACCAAATTACTAAAGACCTTACATACAGTAAAGAAAAATTTTGAGGTTCCTTTTGTTGATGTTTAAGCCTAACCCAAGATTCATCCTATCATACACCAATAATGAAAATTTCACGGCCGACAAAAAGACATCACATGTCTTCTTCCTCAGGAAAAATTATAGCCTACAAAAATACCTAACAGTTGGTTATTACAATGCCTGAACAGGCATATTTATTTCCTAATAATTCCATAGTTTTACTTCAAAAAGTTGAGGTATAGGCATGATTAAATTGGATAAAAATGCATAGGACCTCAAATGAATTCACGTAATATGTCTCTTTCTTGTGCCATCTCTCTGAGCTTAAGCTAATTCTCAGATCCAACCTCCCTCCGATTTGTCATCAGCCACGTTTCTCTTGGTCTACCACTTCCTCTCCTGCCCAATGACTTCCGTTTAGGTACACCCTGGACTAACTCATCTACCTTACTTAAAATGTGCCCCATCCATCTCTAATCCCCATAATCTTAACTATATCGTTCGTTTAAGACCAATCCGACCACCTCACAAAATACCGCATCTGTTATATGCTACTGTCATTTAATTCCCAAAATCCTTCTCAATGCTTTATAAATAATAAGTGAAAACCATGTTTTCCCAGTGGCGTCTCCACGAGATGTACCATTTTCATTTACTCCAGTAACTTCAATACAACTTTGGTTTCCTACCCTTGCATTCAAGTCTACTAGCACAGCCACCCTTTCAAGTTCTGTAAACCCAGCCACGTACAGATGCAGAATCTTACTTTGTTAATTCAAGAGCAGCATTTATTATTTAAATAGAGGAAGATAGAGGGCTGGAAGGATTTACAATATATATATTTATATATATATGTATATATATATATATATATATAAATATATATATATATATATATATATATATATATATATATATATGTATATATATATATGCATATACTGTATATATATATATATATATATATATATATATATGTATATATATATATATATATATATATATATATATATATATATATATATATATTTATATATATATAAATATATATATATATATTTATATATATATATATATATATATATATATATGTATATATATCTTGTAAGATTTTTTCACATATACAAATATATACATAAATGAAGACTTATAATTATTTCCTGTCAAAAAATGCTACATGTGTGTCCCCTCCTTCATGCTTGTGAAAATCATAGAATATTCTGCATCTGCTATATTAAGCAGCATAATAAGATAGAAAGCTCTTTGCAGTGCTTTTTTTCTCTGCTTTGTAAGTACATATCTGTCAGAGAAAAATACGTGGGAGATTACTCCTTGACACTATCGAGATAAAAGATTTTGATAACGTGTGTACGTTAGAAAGAGAGAGGCAATTTGTCTCTCTCTCTCTCTCTCTCTCTCTCTCTCTCTCTCTCTCTCTCTCTCTCTCTCTCTCTCTCTCTCTACGATATATATCTATCTATTTATCTATATATATGTATATATACATACATATATGTATATGCATATATATATTATATATACATTATATACATATCTATATATGTGCATATATATATGCATATATATACATATACATATTTATGCATATATGTTATATATACATTATATACATATTTATGCATATGTATATTATATATATACATATATATATATACACATGTATATATATGTATATGTATAATGTGTGTATTTAATTATTCATTTTACGAAAATATCTTCATTTATAATGACTATTGAAAGTGGTTTCTAATAGGAACCACCCATATGCCACTTGATGAGAGAGAGAGAGAGAGAGAGAGAGAGAGAGAGAGAGAGAGAGAGAGAGAGAGAGAGAGAGAGAGCGCGCAAATGGTTCTCAAACGAAAAATTTTCATCATAGTTTTATCCTTAAACAGAAAACAGTAAAGAGACAAATGATACTGTTATACCAAACAACGCATTTGTACGTTACAGTGTGTTAGTAACTATAAATATTATGCATTTGAACATTAACCCATGCTTGCTCATGTTAAAAATTCCCTAATTGTTTTATCTAATATAACCATCGTTGTTGTTATACTTATGCAGTATTTTCAGTTACACGCAATTATTTCATCCTCTCCTTGCCAGACTGATAATTAAATTTAGTGTAATACATATACATACATATACCAAAGGCACTTCCCCCAATTTTGGGGGGTAGCCGACATCAACAAATGAAACAAAACAAAAAAGGGGACCTCTACTCTCTACGTTCCTCCAGCCTAACCAGGGACTCAACCGAGTTCAGCTGGTACTGCTAGGGTGCCACAGCCCAACCTCCCACATTATCCACCACTATTTAGTGTAATAGGGACTATTATTACCATACGTTTATAAACATTCCTGTTGTAGCATCCTTGGACGAGGCCAGTTAGTTACGAACATGTACGTTGCACCTGGCATCATGGTACAAAAATTTAGAAATCGAAGATTGGATTACTTTTAGTTATATACATTAAACTTTACAAAAGACGAAGTCAAACTTCAAAATTTGTGTTCATATGGCTTTGATTTCCACTCCAACTTATAGCATCTTGCTTTTCCAACTAGGGTTGTAGCTTAGCTAGTAATAGTAATAATAAAAAAGGTAATTATCGTATGACAAACGACTTCAACTAGACAAAAGTCGTTATCATAAAACCGATTTGCTCTACAAAAAACAGGAATTATTTTAAGCTACAATGTAAATTTAATTATTTATTGAGTACTGTACTACTAGGATTACTTTTTGGTTATTCTTTCATTCACTCATTCATTCATTCATTCAATTTTTATTGATATGTATGTGTTTATATTTTGAGTATTAGTATTAAATATTTTAATTATTTATTGAGTACTGTACTACTAGGATTACTTTTTGGTTATTCATGCATTCATTCCTTCCTTCCTTCCTTCATTCCTTCCTTCCTTCCTTCCTTCCTTCCTTCCTTCCTTCCTTCATTCATTCATTCATTCATTCATTCATTCATTCATTTATTTTTATTGATATGTATATTTCTATATTTTGACTTTCTATTCAATAACTTTAAACAAGAAATTTTTTTTCTTTTTTTTTTTAGATATCTAGCAATTCATCGTTCCGATATAAACAATTTGAAAAGTTGGAGAACGTGATATGCAATTTGTTTTGAATCATGTCAAAGAGGGCGTGGCTTAAACACGTCAGATATTGTCGGAGTCTTGATGTTCTACATCTGACTTTGCCAATAGCCCTCTTATATACATTATGATAAATAGATCAAAAGCCAGAAATAGAAACTGTCTTTTGAATTGCTGTTGTCTAGAAAATAAAGATTGGATCTCTCTCTCTCTCTCTCTCTCTCTCTCTCTCTCTCTCTCTCTCTCTCTCTCTCTCTCTCTTGAAATTTCGTTCATCTGGTTAAAATTCAGTGATTTTTTTTTAGACTAATGGCAATGTAGAGGCTGATCACGGCTTTTTGATAGTGAATTGCCAGAGAGAGAGAGAGAGAGAGAGAGAGAGAGAGAGAGAGAGAGAGAGAGAGAGATATTCATATTCTCATGTATATATACCTCCTTCCCCATCTCTTAATAACCTCTCTCTTATTATTATGCGTTGATACGAACGATAGAGTGATGAAATCAAATTGAATAAAAAAAAATCATAGGAGAAACATGTGTCAAAAGCGAAAATAAGAAAATTAATAGAAAACGGTCATTTCATTGATATGAAAGGGTTAAATTGGCCAAAGGTGAAATAAAGTCCTTGATAAATGTTGACTCCTTCCCCTTTCCCATACTTCCCATCCCATAGGAAAGTCAATCGCATCATCTATGGTTATGGAAGG
>NC_090725.1:300744523-300749523 GCF_036898095.1 Palaemon carinicauda | reverse complement strand
GGTTATTATATAATTTTGTTTTCTCAAGTTATAATTTCAAAGTAAATATCAAGTTGGTTTCGAATAATTGATTACTACGTCACTAACTCCATGCAATTCGGTTGGGATTTTCATTTCTTAAGGTTATTATATAATTTTGTTTTCTCAAGTTATAATTTCAAAGTAAATATCAAGTTGGTTTCGAATAATTGATTACTACGTCACTAACTCCATGCAATTCGGTTGGGATTTTCATTTCTTAAGGTTATTATATAATTTTGTTTTCTCAAGTTATAATTTCAAAGTAAATATCAATTTGGTTTAGAATAATTGATGACTACGTCACTAACTCCATTCAATTCGGTTGGGATTTTCATTTCTTAAGGTTATTATATAATTTTGTTTTCTTAAGTTATAATTTCAAAGTAAATATCAAGTTGGTTTAGAATAATTGATGACTACTTCACTAACTCCATGCAATTCGGTTGGGATTTTCATTTCTTAAGGTTATTATATAATTTTGTTTTCTCAAGTTATAATTTCAAAGTAAATATCAAGTTGGTTTCGAATAATTGATTACTACGTCACTAACTCCATGCAATTCGGTTGGGATTTTCATTTCTTAAGGTTATTATATAATTTTGTTTTCTCAAGTTATAATTTCAAAGTAAATATCAAGTTGGTTTCGAATAATTGATTACTACGTCACTAACTCCATGCAATTCGGTTGGGATTTTCATTTCTTAAGGTTATTATATAATTTTGTTTTCTCAAGTTATAATTTCAAAGTAAATATCAATTTGGTTTAGAATAATTGATTACTACGTCACTAACTCCATTCAATTCGGTTGGGATTTTCATTTCTTAAGGTTATTATATAATTTTGTTTTCTTAAGTTATAATTTCAAAGTAAATATCAAGTTGGTTTAGAATAATTGATGACTACGTCACTAACTCCATTCAATTCGGTTGGGATTTTCATTTCTTAAGGTTATTATATAATTTTGTTTTCTTAAGTTATAATTTCAAAGTAAATATCAAGTTGGTTTAGAATAATTGATGACTACGTCACTAACTCCATTCAATTCGGTTGGGATTTTCATTTCTTAAGGTTATTATATAATTTTGTTTTCTTAAGTTATAATTTCAAAGTAAATATCAAGTTGGTTTAGAATAATTGATGACTACTTCACTAACTCCATGCAATTCGGTTGGGATTTTCATTTCTTAAGGTTATTATATAATTTTGTTTTCTCAAGTTATAATTTCAAAGTAAATATCAATTTGGTTTAGAATAATTGATGACTACGTCACTGACTCCATTCAATTCGGTTGGGATTTTCATTTATTAAAGTTATTATATAATTTTGTTTTCTCAAGTTTTATTTTCAAAGTAAATATCAATTTGGTTTCGAATAATTGATGACTACGTCACTAACTCCATTCAATTCGGTTGGGATTTTCATTTCTTAAGGTTATTATATAATTTTGTTTTCTTAAGTTATAATTTCAAAGTAAATATCAAGTTGGTTTAGAATAATTGATTACTACGTCACTAACTCCATTCAATTCGGTTGGGATTTTCATTTCTTAAGGTTATTATATAATTTTGTTTTCTTAAGTTATAATTTCAAAGTAAATATCAAGTTGGTTTAGAATAATTGATGACTACGTCACTAACTCCATTCAATTCGGTTGGGATTTTCATTTCTTAAGGTTATTATATAATTTTGTTTTCTCAAGGTATAATTTCAAAGTAAATATCAAGTTGGTTTATAATAATTGATTACTACGTCACTAACTCCATTCAATTCGGTTGGGATTTTCATTTCTTAAGGTTATTATATAATTTTGTTTTCTCAAGTTATAATTTCAAAGTAAATATCAATTTGGTTTAGAATAATTGATGACTACGTCACTGACTCCATTCAATTCGGTTGGGATTTTCATTTCTTAATGTTATTATATAATTTTGTTTTCTCAAGTTATAATTTCAAAGTAAATATCAATTTGGTTTAGAATAATTGATTACTCCGTCACTAACTCCATTCAATTTGGTTGGGATTTTAATTTCTTAATGTTATTATATAATTTTGTTTTCTCAAGTTATAATTTCAAAGTAAATATCAAGTTGGTTTCGAATAATTGATTACTACGTCACTAACTCCATGCAATTCGGTTGGGATTTTCATTTCTTAAGGTTATTATATAATTTTGTTTTCTCAAGTTATAATTTCAAAGTAAATATCAAGTTGGTTTCGAATAATTGATTACTACGTCACTCACTCCATTCAATTCGGTTGGGATTTTCATTTCTTAAGGTTATTATATAATTTTGTTTTCTCAAGTTATAATTTCAAAGTAAATATCAAGTTGGTTTCGAATAATTGATTACTACGTCACTAACTCCATGCAATTCGGTTGGGATTTTCATTTCTTAAGGTTATTATATAATTTTGTTTTCTCAAGTTATAATTTCAAAGTAAATATCAAGTTGGTTTCGAATAATTGATTACTACGTCACTAACTCCATGCAATTCGGTTGGGATTTTCATTTCTTAAGGTTATTATATAATTTTGTTTTCTCAAGTTATAATTTCAAAGTAAATATCAAGTTGGTTTCGAATAATTGATTACTACGTCACTAACTCCATGCAATTCGGTTGGGATTTTCATTTCTTAAGGTTATTATATAATTTTGTTTTCTCAAGTTATAATTTCAAAGTAAATATCAATTTGGTTTAGAATAATTGATGACTACGTCACTAACTCCATTCAATTCGGTTGGGATTTTCATTTCTTAAGGTTATTATATAATTTTGTTTTCTTAAGTTATAATTTCAAAGTAAATATCAAGTTGGTTTAGAATAATTGATGACTACTTCACTAACTCCATGCAATTCGGTTGGGATTTTCATTTCTTAAGGTTATTATATAATTTTGTTTTCTCAAGTTATAATTTCAAAGTAAATATCAATTTGGTTTAGAATAATTGATGACTACGTCACTGACTCCATTCAATTCGGTTGGGATTTTCATTTATTAAAGTTATTATATAATTTTGTTTTCTCAAGTTTTATTTTCAAAGTAAATATCAATTTGGTTTCGAATAATTGATGACTACGTCACTAACTCCATTCAATTCGGTTGGGATTTTCATTTCTTAAGGTTATTATATAATTTTGTTTTCTCAAGGTATAATTTCAAAGTAAATATCAAGTTGGTTTATAATAATTGATTACTACGTCACTAACTCCATTCAATTCGGTTGGGATTTTCATTTCTTAAGGTTATTATATAATTTTGTTTTCTCAAGGTATAATTTCAAAGTAAATATCAAGTTGGTTTATAATAATTGATTACTACGTCACTAACTCCATTCAATTCGGTTGGGATTTTCATTTCTTAAGGTTATTATATAATTTTGTTTTCTCAAGGTATAATTTCAAAGTAAATATCAAGTTGGTTTATAATAATTGATTACTACGTCACTAACTCCATTCAATTCGGTTGGGATTTTCATTTCTTAAGGTTATTATATAATTTTGTTTTCTCAAGTTATAATTTCAAAGTAAATATCAATTTGGTTTAGAATAATTGATGACTACGTCACTGACTCCATTCAATTCGGTTGGGATTTTCATTTCTTAAGGTTATATAATTTTGTTTTCTCAAGTTATAATTTCAAAGTAAATATCAAGTTGGTTTCGAATAATTGATTACTACGTCACTAACTCCATTCAATTCGGTTGGGATTTTCATTTCTTAAGGTTTTTATATAATTTTGTTTTCTCAAGTTATAATTTCAAAGTAAATATCAAGTTGGTTTCGAATAATTGATTACTACGTCACTAACTCCATTCAATTCGGTTGGGATTTTCATTTCTTAAGGTTATATAATTTTGTTTTCTCAAGTTATAATTTCAAAGTAAATATCAAGTTGGTTTCGAATAATTGATTACTACGTCACTAACTCCATTCAATTCGGTTGGGATTTTCATTTCTTAAGGTTATATAATTTTGTTTTCTCAAGTTATAATTTCAAAGTAAATATCAAGTTGGTTTCGAATAATTGATTACTACGTCACTAACTCCATTCAATTCGGTTGGGATTTTCATTTCTTAAGGTTTTTATATAATTTTGTTTTCTCAAGTTATAATTTCAAAGTAAATATCAAGTTGGTTTCGAATAATTGATTACTACGTCACTAACTCCTTTAAATTAGGTTGGGATTTTCATTTCTTAAGGTTATTATATAATTTTGTTTTCTCAAGTTATAATTTCAAAGTAAATATCAAGTTGGTTTAGAATAATTGATTACTACGTCACTAAATCCATTCAATTCGGTTGGGATTTTCATTTCTTGAGGTTATTAAATTAATTTTGTTTTCTCAATTTATAATTTCAAAGTAAATATCAAGTTGGTTTAGAATAATTGATTATTACGTCACATTTCTTAAGGTTTTTATATAATTTTGTTTTCTCAAGTTATAATTTCAAAGTAAATATCAAGTTGGTTTAGAATAATTGATTACTACGTCACTAACTCCATTCAATTCGGTTGGGATTTTCATTTCTTAAGGTTTTTATATAATTTTGTTTTCTCAAGTTATAATTTCAAAGTAAATATCAAGTTGGTTTAGAATAATTGATTACTACGTCACTAACTCCATTCAATTCGGTTGGGATTTTCATTTCTTAAGGTTTTTATATAATTTTGTTTTCTCAAGTTATAATTTCAAAGTAAATATCAAGTTGGTTTCGAATAATTGATTACTACGTCACTAACTCCTTTAAATTAGGTTGGGATTTTCATTTCTTAAGGTTATTATATAATTTTGTTTTCTCAAGTTATAATTTCAAAGTAAATATCAAGTTGGTTTAGAATAATTGATTACTACGTCACTAACTCCATTCAATTCGGTTGGGATTTTCATTTCTTAATGTTTTTATATAATTTTGTTTTCTCAAGTTATAATTTCAAAGTAAATATCAAGTTGGTTTAGAATAATTGATTATT
>NC_090725.1:300732023-300737023 GCF_036898095.1 Palaemon carinicauda | reverse complement strand
TCATGAAACTACTGGTGTATCCCGAGTAGATAGGGTTAGGAACAAAGTAGTGAGGGTGAGAACGGGTGTAAGAAATGAGTTAGCAGCTAGATTGGATATGAATGTGTTGAGGTGGTTTGGCCATGTTGAGAGAATGAAAAATGGCTGTCTGCTAAAGAAGGTGATGAATGCAAGAGTTGATGGGAGAAGTACAAGAGGAAGGCCAAGGTTTGGGTGGATGGATGGAGTGAAGGAAGCTCTGGGTGATAGGAGGATAGGTTTGAGAGAGGCAAGAGAGCGTGCTAGAAATAGGAATGAATGGCGAGCGATTGTGACGCAGTTCCGGTAGGCCCTGCTGCTTCCTCCGGTGCCTTATGTGACCGCGGAGGTAGCAGCAGTAGGGGATTCACCGTTATGAAGCTTCATCTGTGGTGGATAATGGGAGAGGGTGGGCTGTGGCACCCCTTAGCAGTACCAGCCGAACTCGGTTGAGTTCCTTGTCAGGCTGGGAGGAACGTAGAGGAGAGGTCTCCTTTTCTGTTTCATATGTTTGATGTCGGCTACCCCCCAAAATTGTGGGAAGTGCCTTGGTATATGTATGTATGTATGTACTCTACACAAGGGTTTAATATTTTTTTGTTTTGTTTTGGCAACTAGTGAGTAATTAGAACTTATTTTGTTCATTTACATCATATATAGCGTTACTAACAAGATTTATCGTTCATTTATGAATATAAAAGTGAACTCTTATTTTGATCTGAAAAAAATTTGCTTTTGGTTTTAGTCTTTAACCTCATTTTCTTCAATATAGGGCTAATTATTTGTTATTTTCTTCCATGGTACCTTACTTTTCATACAGGCTATCTATACTGTGGTACATATTTGATTATCAATGGCCTCGTAGGTATCTTCTTCAACAATAATTATTATAATGATTCTAAAGGTTGTAATAAGGTGTCATAACATTATGCAATATCGTAATTGGAAATTTATCTATTCACGGGCTCTTATTCAATGACTTATTATTCTCTTTATTTTAGATTGGTTTTCGCCAATCGTGGACCCATTCGTTTCTCTTGTGCCAAACCAATGTGAGTTATTGTTATATCCCCAACACTCGTTAGGTAGTAATTCTGTGTTTTTCTCTTTTTTATGTTATATTGGATTCGGTTTTGATATGGATATCTGCATTTTGTTCATATTTTTATATATAAGCATTTTCGAGTGTTTGAGAAAATCCTTCGTAGAGGTAAAAGTTTGTGGTTTCAGTTCCAGTATCATTAGAATAGATACTCACCAGAACGTCAGCCGGGCAAGCACAGGCCCCCACTGTGGTGCCCAACCACAGCAGTGGCTTCCCCAGTAAACAGTTTAAACTCAAGGTCCCGGGCTGGGATCGATCTGCTGTCATACAAAATGCTAGGCGAACACGTTACCAATGTACTAGAAAGATGCAGGGGCAATGGTTATATTTGGTTGGGGGAGAGGGGGGAGGATGATCAGAGATAAAACCATATAAAACTGTAATTGAAAATGCAAATGCCATTAACTTCAATATGGTATTTGTTCTATCATAACATTACGTACGGTCTTGGAATAATAGACTACTAAAGAACTTTTGGGCAATACGTCCAGAAAGGCCATTCGGAACTCAATCCCCTAGGGCCTAGAGGTTGTTGTTGTTGTTAATGTTGTTGTTGTTGTTTATCTTATCGTATCATGCTGTACTGTCTTGGAATATCAGAGTACTAAAGAACTTTTGGGTTATACGGCCAGAAAGGCCTTTCGGAACTCGAATCCCCTAGAGGTGGTTGTTGTTGTTGTTGTTGTTGTTGCGTGTTTTTTATCCTATCGTATCATGCCCCCTGTGGCCGCGGGGGCATATTAAAATTAGAATAGCGCCAACGTTATCCCTGCGTGTCGTATGAGGCGACTAAAAGGGACGGGACGAGGGGGCTGGGAACCCCCTCTCCTGTAAAAAAATTCCTGCGAGACATCGACAAGGAGATGGAGCTGGCGGGAGAGTGACTGCTCCCCGCACTCTAGTTTTGGGGTGTCTGAATGTGCGTGGATGTAGTACGATAGAGAGTAAAAGATGTGAGATTGGAAGTATGTTTAGAAGTAGAAGGATGGATGTATTGGCCTTGTGTGAGACAAAGATGAAAGGAAAGGGTGAAGTGATGTTTGGTGAAATGTCTGGTAGAGTGTCTGGGATTGAAAGGGGAAGAGCGAGAGAGGGTGTGGCGTTATTGCTGAGTGAATGGATGACAGGTAAAGTAGTGGAATGGAAGGAGATATCATCTAGGTTAATGTGGGTAAGGGTTAGGTTGGGTAGGGAATGTTGGGCGTTTGTCAGTGCGTATGGGCCAGGTAGTGAGAAAAGTGAAGAAGAGCGGAATGAGTTCTGGAATGATTTGACTAGGTGTGTAGAAGGACTGGGTAGAAGGAATTATGTAGTTGTTATGGGTGACTTAAATGCTAGAGTGGGCGCTGGAGAGGTAGAAGGTGTCATTGGTAAGTATGGCGTACCAGGTGAAAATGAGAGTGGTGAGAGACTGGTAGACATGTGTGTTGAACAAGAGATGGTAATAAGTGCTAGCTTCTTTAAAAAGAAAGATAAAAATAAGTATACATGGGTAAGAGTGGCAAATGGAAGAGTAGTAGAAAGGGCATTAATGGATTATGTGTTGGTAATTAAAAGAATGTTTGGAAGATTGAAAGACGTGCACGTGTATAGGGGTATGGCTAACGGTATGTCTGATCATTTTTTGGTGGAAGGAAAATTAGTTGTAGCAAAAGAGTGGGGGAATAGAGTAGGTGGATGTAAAAGGGAGGTAGTGAGGATTGAAGAGCTAATAAAACCGGGGGTAAAAAGTAAATATCAGGAAAGGTTGAAAATGGCATATGATGAGGTGAGAGTAAGAGAAACTGGTAATTTAGAGGAGGAGTGGAAGTTAGTAAAAGAAAATTTTGTTGGGATTGCAAGTGATGTATGTGGTAAGAAGGTTGTTGGAGGCAGCATGAGGAAGGGCAGTGAATGGTGGAATGAAGGAGTGAAGGTGAAAGTGGAAGAGAAAAAGAGGGCTTTTGAAGAATGGCTGCAGAGTAATAGTATAGAGAAGTATGAAAAATATAGAGAGAAAAAGGTGGAAGTAAAGCGCAAGGTACGTGAGGCAAAGAGGGCAGCTGACCTGAGGTGGGGTCAGGGATTGGGTCAGTCATATGAAGAGAATAAGAAGAAGTTTTGGAAAGAAGTGAAGAGAGTAAGGAAGGCTGGCGCAAGAATTGAAGAGACAGTGAAAGATGGAAATGGAAGGTTGTTAAAAGGAGAGGAGGCAAGGAAAAGGTGGGCGGAATATTTTGAAAGTTTGCTGAATGTTGAGGATAATAGGGAGGCAGATATAATTGCTGTTCCAGGTGTTGAGGTGCCAGTGATGGGAGATGAGAATGAGAGAGAGATAACAATAGATGAAGTGAGGAGAGCACTAGATGAAACGAGAGTAGGAAAAGCATCTGGTATGGATGGTGTGAAAGCTGAGATGTTGAAGGAAGGGGGTGTGACTGTACTTGAATGGTTGGTGAGATTGTTTAATATGTGTTTTGTGTTGTCAATGGTACCAGTAGATTGGGTTTGTGCATGTATTGTACCACTATATAAGGGTAAGGGAGATGTGCATGAGTGTTGTAATTCAAGAGGTATTAGTTTGTTGAGTGTAGTTGGAAAAGTGTATGGTAGAGTATTGATTAATAGGATTAAGGATAAAACAGAGAATGCAATCTTGGAAGTACAGGGTGGTTTTAGAAGAGGTAGGGGTTGTATGAATCAGATTTTTACAGTTAGGCAGATATGCGAGAAATATTTAGTAAAAGGTAAGGAGGTGTATGTTGCGTTTATGGATCTGGAGAAAGCATATGATAGAGTTGATAGGGAAGCAATGTGGAATGTGATGAGGTTATATGGAGTTGGTGGAAGGTTGTTGCAAGCAGTGAAAAGTTTATACAAAGGTAGTAAAGCATGTGTTAGAATAGGAAATGAAGTGAGTGATTGGTTTCCGGTGAGAGTGGGGCTGAGACAGGGATGTGTGATGTCGCCGTGGTTGTTTAACTTGTATGTTGATGGAGTGGTGAGAGAGGTGAATGCTCGAGTGCTTGGACGAGGATTAAAACTGGTAGGCGAGAATGACCATGAATGGGAGGTAAATCAGTTGTTGTTTGCGGATGATACTGTACTGGTAGCAGACACAGAAGAGAGGCTTGACCGACTAGTGACAGAATTTGGAAGGGTGTGTGAGAGAAGGAAATTGAGAGTCAATGTGGGTAAGAGTAAGGTTATGAGATGTACGAGAAGGGAAGGTGGTGCAAGGTTGAATGTCATGTTGAATGGAGAGTTACTTGAGGAGGTGGATCAGTTTAAGTACTTGGGGTCTATTGTTGCAGCAAATGGTGGAGTGGAAGCAGATGTACGTCAGAGAGTGAATGAAGGTTGCAAAGTGTTGGGGGCAGTTAAGGGAGTAGTAAAAAATAGAGGGTTGGGCATGAATGTAAAGAGAGTTCTGTATGAGAAAGTGATTGTACCAACTGTGATGTATGGATCGGAGTCGTGGGGAATGAAAGTGAGGGAGAGACAGAAATTGAATGTGTTTGAGATGAAGTGTCTAAGGAGTATGGCTGGTGTATCTCGAGTAGATAGGGTTAGGAACGAAGTGGTGAGGGAGAGAACGGGTGTAAGGAATGAGTTAGCGGCTAGAGTGGATATGAATGTGTTGAGGTGGTTTGGCCATGTTGAGAGAATGGAAAGTGGTTGTCTGCTAAAGAAGGTGATGAATGCAAGAGTTGATGGGAGAAGTACAAGAGGAAGGCCAAGGTTTGGGTGGATGGATGGTGTGAAGAAAGCTCTGGGTGATAGGAGGATAGATGTGAGAGAGGCAAGAGAGCGTGCTAGAAATAGGAATGAATGGCGAGCGATTGTGACGCAGTTCCAGTAGGCCCTGCTGCTTCCTCCGGTGCCTTAGATGACCGCG
>NC_090725.1:300719523-300722023 GCF_036898095.1 Palaemon carinicauda | reverse complement strand
TGTATGGTCTATTCAGAATTATTTATCATTTTGGCATCACCGCTTAGCAAAACAATACTTACAAAGGATCTTTATGTATTAGCGAGTTCTGATTTTTAACTGCCTTTCGTTTTAATGTTATTGACACGTTTATGGCCATACTAGTTCTAGTCTTTTTTGTTGACCAGGCGGACATGAATCTTTTTATAGTTTATATATGACATATCTGTTTTGACGTTGTTGCCTTTTTAGAATGATTTATTGTTAATTTGTTCTCTTCATTTATTTATTTCCTTATTTCCTTCCCTCACTGGGCTATTTTTTCCCTATTGGGGCCCCTGGGCTTATAGCATCTTGCTTTTCAACTAGGGTTGTAGCTTGGATAGTAATAATAATAATAATAGTACATCTCTAGCTCATAACCTTCATTAATCAAGATATAAGTTCATTCGAATGCTTTTGATTTCCATGGCTCCTTTCTTTAACATTTGTTAAAGAATTTGGTCCTTTCATTCGGTAAAAATTAATCTATCGACTGTATGCATTTGTTTTCATGAGGATTTCGAAGAACACATCGTTGTACAAGTGCTTGAGATTATATATGTGTATACACACAATATATATATATACATATATATATATATTAATATATATATATATATATATATATATATATATATACACTTTGTCTCTAATATATATATATATATATATATATATATATATATATATAATCTATATTATATATATATATATATATATATATATATATATATATATATATATATATAGATGGATAGATAGATATATGTGTTTGTGTGTGTGTGGAGAGAGAGAGAGAGAGAGAGAGAGAGAGAGAGAGAGAGAGAGAGAGAGAGAGAGAGAGAGAGAAGGAAGATACATGTACAAATATATACACGTGTATATCTATCTATCTATACCAATCAATATTTACACCAAAAAAAATTATGACGACATTGCATTCCTGCCAAAAGCCTAAAGGCGCTGTCATGACAAAAATTCATTTACAGCAGGTGCAATGTTTCAGCTAATATTACCAAACATATCCGAACGAATTCCCTAAGAAAAAGGAAGAAAATTTGAGACAATTTCATCAAGCTTTCTCTCTCTCCCCTAAGCGGAAGTTATTAGATGTGTCGCCTGCATAAATAGCCTCTGGTTAGTCACGATTCAGAAGTTACGCCGTGGCCCAAGGGAAGACCTCTGGGAACCCCGCTGGCGATGGTGATTGGGTTCGTGCGTCTGTTTGGAAGGTTTAAAGGCTACTCATGAATGGCAGAGGCAAGGGACAGTCATATTGCCCTATCGAGTAGGACAATGCCCTAGAGACTAACCTTATATATATATATATATATATATATATATATATATATATATATTTATATATATATATATATATTTATATATATATATATATATATATATATATATATATATATATTTATATTTATTATATATAAATATATTTATTTATATATATATATATTTATGTATATATATAAATATATTTATTTATATATATATATATATTTATGTATATATATATATAAATATATTTATTTATATATATATATATATATAAATATATTTATTATATATATATATATATATATATATATATATATATATATATATATATATATATATATATATATGATTAGCGCCCAAGCCATCTCTCCACCTAAGCTAGGCGATCAGCGCCCAAGCAAACCTCTCCACCTCAAGCTAGGACCAGGGAGGGCCAGGCAACGGCTGCTGTTGGCTCAGCAGATAGACCTATTGGCTCCCCCAAGCCCTCCATCCTTAGCTCACAAGGATGGCGAGGTTGCAGCGACCAAAGGAACTAACGAGTCTGGGGTTTACCAGTCAAGGATGTTACCACATCGTCCACAACAACCCTATTAATCCCTTCTCCTTGTATGTGGTATATGCGATGCAATAGATATTCGTACTCGAATTATGTGTTTTGCTCTTTTGATGTATGTTCACAAATGTAATGTGATCTTATATTTTAAACTATAGTCCATTTCTTTTAGCGATGCATATTTGCACCGACTCGTGGCGGTGCCCTTTTAGCTCGGAAAAGTTTCCTGATCGCTGATTGGTTAGAATTATCTTGTCCAACCAATCAGCGATCCGGAAACTTTTCCGAGCTAAAAGGACACCGGGGCGAGTCTGTGCAAATCTGCCTCTATAAAAGAAATGGGATAGGATATGGGACCCGTCAAAAATGATGGATAATAATAGATATTGACACACTTGCAGGAGAATGGAGAAAGGTGTTAATTACCGCTAAATAAGTATGGGTAATGTTTCTTAGGAGGCCGCTATAAAGCGTAAGAAACACTTACATAAGTCTATGATACAGTGGTATAAAACTTACTGTAAGATAGACCCGAGAGAGAAGTTTCCCATATAAGTGAAAAGATTTAGAAAAAAGGAAAACCCGGGACTATTGATTTAGGCGTTTTGCATTTTAGATATGAGCAATGTTTAAATA
>NC_090725.1:300707839-300716523 GCF_036898095.1 Palaemon carinicauda | reverse complement strand
AAAAAGAAAAAAAGGCCAAATCTATGTAGGTATTTACGTAGTACAGTTGGACACAGGAGTCCCTGGTACACCGTGTGACACCCTTACTTCTCTGCGTGTAACCAAACATATACTGTAGGAAGAGATGGTAGAAGTGATGGGCTGGGGGAAAAACACAGGAACTCTCCGCGCAGTAGGAGTGTGGCTCTGTCCATATCTACAGAGTAAGGTGTACCGAGAATTCCCGTGTCAAACTGTACATGTGGAATTAAAAGAATTGATAGGATGAGAAATTTGAAGCCATGCTGAAGTGGCAAAAGTAATAGTATGGATAAAAGTATTTTGAAGTGTATCAGTCTTCTGGAGAGAATGAATAACAGATAGAAGCGATTGTTGAATTATCTCATCTCAAAAGAGAAGCGCGGAGGCTGATTGTGAGGTAAGGAAATGAAGCTTTGAAGATTAATTGTTAGAATTATATGTGGTTTAAAAATAACTGATAGGGTGATGATACGTTGAAATTATAAAAAGATTACTATGTGGATAGATCCATCCCATTTATATGTTAATCTTTATATATATATATATATATATATATATATATATATATATATATATATATATATATATATATATATATATATATTTATATATATATATATATATATATATATATATATATATATTTATATATATATATATATATATATATATATATATATATATATATATTTATATATATATATATATATATATATATATATTTATATACATATATATATATATATATATATATATATATATATATATATATATATATATATATATATATATATATATAAATATATATATATATATAAATATATATATATATATATACATATATTATATATATATATATATATATATATATATATATATATATATATATATATATATATATATATATATATATATGCCAATATGATTTATATACATGGTATATGTATACGTATATATGCGTATACATACAAATATATAATATACATATGTGCATATGCTGTATATGTAGAGAGAGATCAGTTGTGAGAATGACTGATAGCTCAATGAGAGAGAGAGAGAGAGAGAGAGAGAGAGAGAGAGAGAGAGAGAGAGAGAGAGAGAGAGAGAGAGAGAGAGAGAGAGAGCGTGAGAGAGCGTTCTTGGTTGTGAGAATGACCTAATAAAGTGTCACCAACTGACCTAAACTTGTTTCTTTTTTCTCCGCATAACGGCTCAAGATTTTCTTATCGATTCCAGCAGACTCATGACAGTATTAAGTGTGTTTTATCACCATTGTCTTTGCGTTGTCTTTGCAGGGTTCCTGTTTAAGAGTGCGAATAATTGTCTTTGTTTCTTATAAACAAGTGTACCCCATCCGTCAGAAATGATATCTAGGTATATATGCTACATGCATACACACAGATTCATCTCGACTCGCACCTTTTCCCTTTCCCAACTACAATTCACTGGTGGGGCAATTTGGGGGAGAGAGTGGTTTCAGAGTGTACCTCTTGAGGTACCCCCTTATACCAGGGTATGACTACTCCCTCTTCCTCCCGAGCGTGACAGAAAGAAATATATATTTTTACATATAAGCTGACGATTGCTCTTTTTATTGTTTTTGTTCAGAAATAATTTTTCTTTTTTTCATAGTTCCAAAGCATCTTTATATATATATAAATATATATATATATATATATATAAATATATATATATATATAAATATATATATATATATATATATATATATATATATATATATATATATACATACATACATATATATAATATATGATATACATTATATGTGCATATGCTGTATATGTAGAGAGAGATTAGTTGTGAGAATGACCCCTAACCCAGTGGAGAGAGAGAGAGAGAGAGAGAGAGAGAGAGAGAGAGAGAGAGAGAGAGAGAGGAGAGAGAGAGAGAGAGAGAGAGAGAGAATTTCTCTTTTTTTTTAGTATTTACAGAGTGACCTGATGTGGGTTCATTGAGTTGAAGTTGGTATTCGTTTGCTTATAAATGTGATGTTTTCAAATAGCCTTTTTTTATGAATACCTGTACGTCTTTGTTTAACTGTAATAGTTTTTATTACTTGCAATTTAAATTTTATATTTAATTTTTCATACCAAGCGCCTGTTATTTTACACAAGCGGATTTTTTCTCTTATCTTGTGCACATATTCGTAAGATATATATATATGTATATATATGTATATATATTATATATAATTATGTATATATATATGTGTATATATATACACATACATATATATATATAATATATATATAATATATAAATATGTATATATATATGTATATATATATATATATATATATATATATATATATATATATATAGTTATGTATATATAATGTGTTTTTAAATTTATTTCCTCCCTTCAGTCTAAAAGGAAAAGGTTTCCATTTTGAGATAATTAATAGATTGCCCAGGATTTCATGAAACTACTGGTGTATCTCGAGTAGATAGGGTTAGGAACGAAGTAGTGAGGGTGAAAACGGGTGTAAGAAATGAGTTAGCAGCTAGATTGGATATGAATGTGTTGAGGTGGTTTGGCCATTTTGAGAGAATGGAAAATGGCTGTCTGCTAAAGAAGGTGATGAATGCAAGAGTTGATGGGAGAAGTACAAGAGGAAGGCCAAGGTTTGGGTGGATGGATGGAGTGAAGGAAGTTCTGGGTGATAGGAGGATAGATGTGAGAGAGGCTAGAGAGCGTGCTAGAAGTAAACATGAATGGCTAGCGATTGTAACGCAGTTCCGGTAGGCTCTGCTGCTTCCTCCAGTGCCTTAGATGACTGCGGAGGTAGCAGCAGTAGGGGCTTCAGCATTATGAAGCTTCATCTGTGGTGGATAATGTGAGAGGGTGGGCTGTGTCACCCTAGCATTACCAGCCGATCTCGGTTGAGTCCCTTGTCAGGCTCGGAGGAACATAGAGAGTAAAGGTCCCCTTTTTGTTTCATTTGTTTGATGTTGGCTACCCCCCAAAATTGGGGGAAGTGCCTTGGTATATGTGTGTATGTATGTATGTATGTACTCTACACAAGGGTTTAATATTTTTTTTTTTTTTTTGGTAACTAGTGAGTAATTAGAACATATTTTGTCCATTTACATCATATATAGCGTTATTAACAAGATTTATTGTTCATTTATGAATATAAAAGTGAACTCTTATTTTGATCTGAAAAAAAAATTGCTTTTGGTTTTAGTCTAACCATATTTTCTTCAATATAGGGCTAATTATTTGTTATTTTCTTCCGTGGTACCTTACTTTTCATACAAGCTATCTATACTGTGGTACATATTTGATTATCAATGGCCTCGTAGGTTTCCTCTTCAACAACAATAATTATAATGATTCTAATGGTTGTAATAAGGTGTCATAACATTATGCAGTATCGTAATTGGAAATTTATCCATACACGGGCTTTTATTCAATTACTTATCCTTCTCTTTATTTTAGATTGGTTTTCGCCAATCGTGGAACCATTCGCTTCTCTTGTACCAAACCAAAATGAGTTATTGTTATATCCCCAACACTCGTTAGGTAGCATTAGGTAGCAATTCTGTGTTTTTCTCTTTTTTATGTTTTATTGGATTCGGTTTTGATATGGATATCTGCATTTTGTTCATATTTTTATATATAAGCATTTTCGAGTGTTTGAGAAAATCCATCGTTGAGGTAAAAGTTTCTGGTTTCAGTTCCAGTATCATTAGAATAGATAATCACCAGAACGTCAGCGGGCAAGCCCAGGCCCCCACTGTGGTACCCAACCACAACAGTGGCTTCCCCAGTAAAACAGTTTAAACTCATGGTCCCGGGCTGGGATCGATCTGCTGCCATACGAATACTAGGCGAACACGTTACCCACTGTACTAGAAAGATGCTGGGGCAATGGTTATATTTGGTTGGGGGAGGGGAAGGATGGTCAGAGATAAAACTTTATAAAACTGTAATTGAAAATGCAAACGCAATTAACATCAACATGGTATTTGTTCTATCATAACATTGCGTACGGTCTTTGAACATTAGACTACTAAAGAACTTTTGGGCAATCCGGCCAGAAAAGGCCTTTCGGAACTTCAATCCCCTAGAGGTTGTTGTTGTTTTTGTTGTTTATCTCTATCGTATCATGCTGTACGGTCTTGGAACATTGGACTACTAAGGAACTTTTGGGCAATACGGCCAGAAAGGCCTTTCGGAACTCAATCCCCTAGAGGTGCTTGTTGTTGATGATGTTGTTGTTGTTGTTGTTGTTGTTGTTGTTGTTGTTGTTGTTGTTTATCCTATTGTATCATGCTGTACGGTCTTGGAACATTAGACTACTAAGGAACTTTCGGGCAATACGGGAAGAAAGGCCTTTCGAACTCAATCCCCTATAGGTGGTTGTTGTTGTTGTTGTTATTTATCCTATCGTATCATGCTGCACGGTCTTGGAACATTAGACTACTAAGGAACTTTCGGGCAATACGGGAAGAAAGGCCTTTCGAACTCAATCCCTTAAAGGTTGTTGTTGTTGTTGTTGTTTATCCTATCGTATCATGCTGTACGGTCTTGGAACATTAGACTTACTAAGGAACTATCGGGCAATACGGGAAGAAAGGCCTTTCGAACTCGATCCCTTAAAGGTTGTTGTTGTTGTTGTTGTTGTTGTTGTTTGACCAAGCTGGTCATGTGCCAACAGGAACGCGAGCTTTATGCGAGGTGATTGGTGCTCGGAACGATTTACATTTACAGCTCCTCCTTTCATTTCTCGTGCCATCTGCATCGAGTGGCAAACCCAGGTCAATTGGTTATGATTGTGAAAAATTGAAGCGTCTGCAGAATGTGCTGTACCTTAATGAATCTCCATGTCATCATCACTCATCTTCATGGGAAAGTTAGCTCTCTTTTTTTGCGGATCACCGAGAATCTCCCTTGTTGCAAAATAGCCATTTTAAGCTCTAGAATCTTTTTACCAGCGAGTCTGCCTTGCTCTTTTATTTTCTCGTAATTCTTCTCTATACCACAACAGAAATAACCAAACTTCAGTAATTTCAGATTTCGTTTGATCAACACCTGTATGGAAACATGATCAAACTGATTTTACCTTAAAGTTATTATTTATTAGCTGTGAAAATATAATTAAAACTAAAACAACTTTTGTCCAGTTTACCGATTATGCAAAAGTCCCAAGAACTTAAACTATATGTGGTGGCGAGGGTAAAGGTTTTCTAGGTAAGATTAAAATGAACCCTTATTAAAGTTAAAATTATACCTAAAAGCAGTTGTTTTGGATTATTCCATTCTTTGAATTCTTCATTAATTATTGATTTAATAAAAGTGGACTATTTTATCAATTATAGATTCCAAAATATTACTATAGCCTCGGTACCATGGTCTTCCACAGTCGTGGGGTAGAGTTCTCTTGCTTGAGGGTACACTCATACACACTATTATATCTTATTTCTCTTCCTCTTGTTTTGTTTTTTAAGTTTTTTATAGTTTTACGTAGTTTTTAATGTAATTACTATTCTTAAAAATATTTAATTTTGACTATCCAGTACTTCTTTATTAGTTTATTCTTTGTTTCCTTTCCTCACTGGGCTATTTTTCATTATTAGAGCCATTGGGCTTATAGCATCCTGCTTTTCCAACTAGGGTTGTAACTTAGCTTGTACTACTACTACTACTACTACTACTTCTACTACTACTACTACTACTAACACTAATAATAATAATAATAATAATAATAATAATAATAATAATATAATAATAATAATAAAAAATATAAAGTGGACGATTTTATTATCGATTCAGTTAAGTGGACGATTTTAATCTAAGCCTAAAAGTCACCTACACAAATTGCTGCTGTACGTTGAAATTGATGTAGCCTTTCCTTTCTCCTTTTGACTTTATTTATCAGGGAACTATCTAAAGCCATGTCCACCCATGTATCGCCCTCCTTCTCCTCCTCCTCCTCGTTCTTCTTCCTCTTCTTTTTCTTTTTCTTCTTCTTCCTCTTCCTCTTCCTCTCCCTCTTCTTCTTCTTCTTCTTCTTCTTCTTCTTCTCCCTTTTTTATTCTGCTTCTTCTTTTCCCTTTTTATTCTTCTTCTCTTCCTTCTTCTCCCTCTCCTCCTTCTTCTTCCCCTCCTCCTCTTTCCTCCTCCTACTACTCCTTCTTCCTCCCTACTACTCTTCCTCCTCCTACTCCTCTTCCTCTTCCTCCTCCTCCTCCTCATCTTTATTCTCCTCCTCCTCCTCCTCCTCCTCCTCCTCCTCCTCCTCCCCCTTCTCCTTCTCCTTCTCCTCCTCCTCCTCCTTTAGGTCTAAGCTGCGGAGGGCAAGGCATCTTTCCAATGGTCCCATCTGTCTCGCTTATTTGACCTCGTTGTGTCTCCTGTCTGTTGGTACATTACTTTCATCCCGATAATGTTGCTCCGATACATCATTAATCTACAGGGGGCCGTGATGAAAGGGAAAGGCAGAGAGAGAGAGAGAGAGAGAGGAGGAGAGAGAGGAGAGAGAGAGAGAGAGAGAGAGATTTTCTCGTTATTCATTCTCTGAATAGATCCTTATTTTGGAGGCCTTAAATACAACTGCATACAATTCTGTACAATCCATTCTGAAGGAGCATAATGTTTTATGAATGAAACAAATTTTATTATTATTATTATTATTATTATTATTATTATTAATATCATTATTATTATTATTATTTTTATTATTATTGCGACGCGTTTCAAGAGGTACGCCTCCTTTCTTCAGGCTGGAGTGGAATGGATGAAAACGATGCTAGCAACGTCCTTTTATATGCTAACATCGGTTCGTGGGGAGATTATTATTATTATTATTATTATTATTATTATTATTATTACTAGCTAAGCTATAAACCTAGTTGGGAAAGCAGGATGCTATAAGCCTAAGGGTTCCAACAGGGGAAAAGTAGCGTATGGAGGTAAGGAAATGAGGAAATAAACTCACAAGAGAGATATTATACAGTAAATATGAAATATTTTAAGACCAGTAACAACAATAATTATGGACCTTTCATAAAGTTTAAAGAAAGACTTATGTCAGCCTGTCCAACAATAAAACATTCTCTGCAAGTTTTGTTTGCCCCTAAGGTGTCATTTCTGAGTTGTTAGTTATTATGTAGTTATTATGACTTTTGTTGTGGCATCAAGGTATCGGCAACAGTGATTGTAATTAATCTCTCTCTCTCTCTCTCTCTCTCTCTCTCTCTCTCCTCTCTCTCCTCCTCTCTCTCTCTCTCTCTCTCTCGGCTGACCATTCCTCTAGTTATTTAGAGATGGAGAGACACCTCTGGTTTAGTTGTGTTCAGAATAGCTAAGGTTAGTTGTATTGGAAGAAGACATTCATTGAATGAAGCGTGTACCCCGTTGTGTGCAAAACGATATCTGTTGATGAAGTACTGTAATAAGTTGAATGCTGGAGTGGACGGGAACATTGCAGAGTCAGTTAATTATTATTATTATTATATTATTATTATTATTATTATTATTATTATTATTATTATTACTTGCTAAGCTGCAACACTAGTTGGAAAAGCAGAATGCTATACGCCCAAGGGCTCCAACAAGGAAAATAGCACAGTGAGGAAAGGAAATAGGGAAAAGCTACAAGAGAAGTTTAAGAACAATAATATTGTGCTAGAAAAAGGCGGAGTGGAAATGGGAGGAATTTTTTTTTTATCATTGTTATTATTATTAATGGAGTATTGGAGTGAAGTACAAATGGCTTATGTTAGTTTAAAACTTAGTGGAGTATGGTAAACACAGACTGCCTTGTAAATAAAGATTTTATTTTATATCAAAGAATTATCTGAAAAGTTAATTTTAGTACTCATATTCAACAAGTGAGGTCACGTACAATGGTGATGTAATGAGTATTTATATATGCTGGGACGCCCTGAGAGTGAATGTAATTATAAATTTGATGGATTAAATAATTGAATCTGTCAATCATTACAGAAGATAAGATTGATAGTTGGTTTGTACTCAGATTTAATTGATAGGTAATGTGGATATGTTTAACCTGACCCATATTGATTTATGGAAGCGAATAGTAACCATCATTCATGCAATATTTCATCGTGTTTGACTAGTGTACGCGACCCGTCATATTTACACAGATTCAACCCTACACACACTTTTCTATTCCTAGCTACAACCTCTCTCTTGCCCCGACTGGAGTGACAGGGAGAGACTGAGTAGTTGTTTTCAAAAAGAGAGGAAGAGAATTTAAATAGAATAGTGTGCCCGAGTGTACTCACAAGCACGAGAACTCTAACCCAAGACGGTGAAACGCCATGGTACAGAAGCTATGGCACTACCCAATACTAGAGAACAATGGTTTGATTTTGGAGTGTCCTATAGCTAAAGTAGCCACTGACCAATTAGAGTGCAGTAGCTAATACCTGGGGTGAAGAGGAATTGTTTGGTAATTTAAGAGTTGTCAGGTGTATGAGTACAGAGGAGAATCTGTAAAGAACAAGCCAGACTATTCGGTGTATGTGTAGGCAAAGGGAAAGTGAACCGTAACCAGAGAGAAGGGGATATGAAAAAAAATATGACATTTACATTTTTATTTGTTGATAGCCGTTTGAATCCAGTTAAGTGAACGGCAGTTAATCAGTCAATGTTGACAGCATGTGTTATC
>NC_090725.1:300690339-300697839 GCF_036898095.1 Palaemon carinicauda | reverse complement strand
GCACCGTCAAGCTAGAGAACTCTAACCCAAGACAGTGGAAGACTGTTTTTACCTCCATACACATAAAAGTCCATCAAAAGTGTTGTAATATGGCTATTTGAACATAATGTATGATGTATTGATAAATGATGAAGGTATATAGACAACTCATCTACATCACAGTCAGTATATTTTTATATATTTCGTTAGCATCACTTGTATTAAGAAAATAGACATCAGTACATTTTATAGTTGATATTTTGTACTCTAATTGTAATATTTTTATTCTGTTATGCGTACCTGTTTTTAGCCCTTTCATGATAATATATAATTTTATCTCCAATCTAAATATTTGAAAAAGGAAAAAGTTAATTGTAAGGAGAGAGAGAGAGAGAGAGAGAGAGAGAGAGAGAGAGAGAGAGAGAGAGAGAGAGAGAGAGAGAGAGAGAGAAAGGAATGCCTGCCTGCTAAACAGGTAACAAAAGCATTCATTTCTCGCCGACAGCTCGTTGAAAGCAGCAATTATTCAACAAGAAAACAAGTGTTTAAAGTTCAAGTGTTAAGTGTTAACCAATGTCGCTTTTGCTGTCAAATTTTTTCACCTCATTAGCTCGCCGCTTTGAAAACACACTAACCTTAAGTGGGTTTCTTGCTTAATTTCAAGCAATTCCTTTTCCTTCACAATGGAGGTATTTGAGGATGATGTTTGTATGTTCATCAATCTCTCTCTCTCTCTCTCTCTCTCTCTCTCTCTCTCTCTCTCTCTCTCTCTCTCTCTCTCTCTCTCTTATGGCTGCAACATTGTGATGATTCTCAAGTAAAGTTGCCAAGAACAATAGTAGACAACGAGTAATACTTTATTGTATTTGTTGAAAATTATATTTCTATAATTAAATCATGATGCTTATATTGATTTTGGGTGGCAGTGGGCGGTTTCACAAGCATAATTACAAAAAAATAAAAAAAATAAAAAATGTGGATTGATAGAAAAGATGTAATTAACTTATTTACTTAGTTGTGTACGAATCTTCCTGTGCCTTTAATTTCATTGTAATTTTTTTATATATATATAAATGGTATGTACAATCATGGCTTCCCTTTGAATTTTATCTAAACCATTCCCTAAGAATAAGACAAATACAGTGATAACAGAATCGAAAACACATAAGGGAATATTTTGTTTTTTAAGTATTTTAATTATATTAATAGAAATGGAAAAATAGATTTTCATAGTCTTTAAAGGCAGGAACCCATTATTATTATTATTATTATTATTATTATTATTATTATTATTATTATTATTATTATTATTATAATTATTATTATTACTTGCTAAGCTACAACCTTAGTTGGAAAAGCGGGATGCTATAGCCCAGGGGCTCCAATAGGGAAAGTAGCTCAGTGAGGAAAGGAAACAGAGAAAAATGAAATATTTTAAGAAGACCAACCAGATTAAAATAAATATCTCCTATATAAATTATAAAACTTTTAACAAACCATGAGGAAGAGAAATAAGATAGAATAGTGTGCCGAAGTGTGCCCTCAAGCAAGAGAACTCTGTTCCCAGATAGTATTACACAAATTATTAAGATTTAGATTAAGAGTTCCAATTCATATTTCTTCACTTGTTTCAATTTGCATTCTTTAGGCAATTGAAATCCTGGGGGGAAAATCTCCGAAAAATTGGTAAATTATATAAAGTGGAAAATTTTATTTCAAACTTTTCTGAAGAAATTTCTTAATTCGGAAGTGAAAGTTTCGTATCTTTTAACGAATCGTTTTTACTATATAAAGTTCTTATAAGAACTCGTGAAATTTCAAAATGCAAAATTCGTTCCATATATGTTAGGCTGATTTCTATGGTACTCGAGCGAAAATTTGAGTTTCATGTGTTCAGGAGCATTTGATATTTAGGTGAATATATTTCTTTTTGCAGGGAGCATTTTTTAAAAATGTTTTAAGAGTTTAGAGAGTAATAGACACAAGTATTATTATTATTATTATTATTATTATTATTATTATTATTATTATTATTATTATTATTATTATTATTATTATTTTATTATTATTATTATTATTATTATTATTATTATTATTATTATTATTACTATTAACGAGTCATGGTATAAGTGAAACAATCCCCAAAAGATTTAGTCTATTTGAGAACAAAGATATTAGAAGTTAAATGGCAGGACAGGATTAGAAATGAAACTATAAGAGAGATGACCCGATTGCCATTTGTGGATGAGATCATGATGAGGGGTAGATGGAAATGGTTTGGGCATGCTCTTTGCAGCCCCCAAGGGAGATTAGTTCATCAAACTTTCAGTTGGGCTCCACAAGGCACTAAGAGAGTTGGAAGACCTAGGACTACATGGCTGAGGTTCTATGAAGCGAGAAAGAGGAGATGATGAATGGAGAAGTATTGAATTAAAAGCTCAAGATAAGAGACGACTGGCGAAATGCAACCTAGGCTCTTTGCGTCAATAGGCGTAGGAGGAGATATATATATATATATATATATATATATATATATATATATATATATATATATATATATATGTGTGTGTGTGTGTGTGTGTGTGTGTGTGTGTGTGTGTGTGTGTGTGTGTGTGTGTGTGTATGTAAATAAATAATAATAACAATAATAATAATAAAATATGTAAAATGAGAATAATTATCTTCAATTGATGACAACTTTAGTCAAACTGAATCCGTAACTAATAGCCAATAAATCAATGATTGAAGAAGAAAAAAGTATGTTTGATTGTATCAGAGGATATAGCACAAGTTACTGGTCAGAGAACTATAGTCCATTTCTTTTAGTGATGCATATTTGCACCGACTCGCGGCGGTGCCCTTTTAGCTCGGAAAAGTTTCCGGATCGCTGATTGTTTAGAATTATCTTGTCCAACCAAACAGCGATCCGGAAACTTTTCCGAGCTAAAAGGGCACCGCTGCGAGTCGGTGCAAATATGCATCGCTAAAGGAAATGGACTATAGTTAAATGGACACCATAGTAATGTGACCTGTGATTGGCCCAGTTACTGCAGCTGGAACACACCAATCAACTTCCTTTAGCTGGAGCATCATATTGACATCGACTGGAAAAAAAAAAAACGTTAATTTTTTGAGGTATGCAAGTAAGTCACGTAAGTCATGTTTAAAAAATATACTTATTATTATTATTAGATGCTAAGCTACAACCCTAGTTGGAAAAGCAGGATGCTATAAGCCCAGGGGCCCCAACAGGGAAAATAGCCCAGTGAGGGAAGGAAATAAAGAAAAGTCAAGTATTTTAAGTATAGTAACATTAAAAAAAAATATTTCCTATAAAAACTATAGACAAATCTTTAACAAACCAAGAGGAAGGGAAACTAGATAGAAGTGTGCCCGAGTGTACCCTCAAGCACGAGAACTCTAACCAAAGACAGTGGAAGACCATGGTACAGAGGTTATGGCACTGCCCAAGACTAGAGAACAATGGTTTGATTTTGGAGTGTCCTTCTATTAGAAGAGCTGCTTACCATACTTAATTAAGGGGAAGAAATACCTTGTTTATGAAACCTATAGATGTCAGGATGCCAGAAAACTCAATATCAATCAATCAGTTATAAGACTTGATAAGTTGATTGAGTCTTGCTTTCAACCTGCACTTGATATGATGATGTAAAGTAAGAAGGGGTTGGGGTAGGAAGGCTATTGCATCATTGCAAAGAGGAAGAGGAACATGGCGATGATAATGCGATTGGTGTCTCAAGTTTATGCAGAGGAAGAAGAAGCACAACAGACCCCGGATGTTGTTGATTATGTTTCACTGATCCTGTACCTTTCATGCAGGCTGATTAAAAACTGCCTCGGGTCTATTCATAGTCTATTTAGCATTTTTTATTATGTTTTTGCTCTTGCCTTTGTTTGGTTGTTTAAGGTTTAAAGGTCGCTCGTGAATGGCAGATGCAACGGAAAAGTTTGCTCGTGAATGGCAGATGCAACGGAAAAGTTTGCTCGTGAATGGCAGATGCAACGGAAAAGTTTGCTCGTGAATGGCAGATGCAACGGAAAAGTTTGCTCGTGAATGGCAGATGCAACGGAAAAGTTTGCTCGTGAATGGCAGATGCAACGGAAAAGTTTGCTCGTGAATGGCAGATGCAACGGAAAAGTTTGCTCGTGAATGGCAGATGCAACGGAAAAGTTTGCTCGTGAATGGCAGATGCAACGGACAGTGACAATCGATTGGCCATATGATCAGCCACACAAGCCCCCTCTCTCCACCCAATCTAGGACCAAAGAGGGCCAGGCAATTATTGATGATGATTCAGCAGTTAGACCTATAGGCTCCCCAAAAACACTACATCTTTAGCTCATAAGAATGGACAGGTTGCAGACACTACAAGAAAATGTCGAGCTGTAGTGGGACTCGAACCCCAGTCTGGCAGATTACTAGACAAGGAAGTTTCCAATTGGAAGCTTTCAGTATTGGAAAACAATGATAGTAGTGTATGTATATATATACAAATATATATATATACATATATATATATATATATATATATATATATATATATATATATATATATATATATATATACACTATACATTATATACATACTGTATATATATGTGTGTGTGTGTATCATTAGGCTTAATAACATTGCCGTCAAAATTATAAAAAAAACTTAGAGAGAGAGAGAGAGAGAGAGAGAGAGAGAGAGAGAGAGAGAGAGAGAGAGAGAGAGAGAGAGAGAGAGAGAGAGAGAGGGGGGGGGGCACCTGGATGTTGCACATTGAGTGCTCCAGATGCTTTTCAAATAATGTTTCCTGCAAGTCCGCTTACGATGCCTTCCCTCCCATATATCAAGCGAAGGTATTTTGACACCTGGGAAATCAGTCGCAATTTCGGAGGAAGAGGAAAAAGGCAATTGAAATCCTTCATCTCCGTCTTTAGGGCGTCGTTTTGCAAGAGGAGATGAACAAAGAACTGTTACTTCTTGTGATAGTTATTACGGATTGGCTATTGATGCTGGGAGGTCTTGTAATGCTCGGTCTAATCAGTCAAGGATTTCTGAGTGATGGTTCAATTTTAGGATCTGTAATACGTCTTGTGTTTGGAAAGATTTGGTTGATGGTGAAATTCAATTACTTGAAGGAAGGGGTCGATTGTTTTCTATAGCTTTGCAGAATCTAATGGTGGATTATTCGCTTCTGAAGAAATCGTTGGTTGAGAAGGTTATGATGTTTATATACAAACCATCTTTGCTGAAAAGCAAAATTTTGACAACTTTAGAATTTACGTGAGCTATTATGAAAGTCTCATTATATTTATCACAATATTCACAGTACTTTCTTAAATGTATTTCATTATTATTCATTCTACTTGGATAATTTGTGTGTATCTTGATAAGAAAGAGGCTGAGAATTTTATTTTTTAAATCGTTAAGCGTTTTATTAATTAATTTAGTCTATTTTACAAATTCTTTGAGGTTCGAGAAACCGTTTTGATTGAGAAATTTCTCCCAATGTTTTTTTTTGTAATAGTAGTATCGACCTAGAATCTCTTTAACGACCTCAGATGCCTGGACTCTAAAGGTCAATAACCTGTCATTGTCAAGTTTCCAGCAATTTTCCAATCAATTTTCTAGGTCAACTCGGTTTGCTGGAACTATTGGTGATAAAGTTCATTTGTTATGTAGTTGTTTTTTTTTTTTTTTTTTTTTTTTTTTTTTTTTTTTTTTTTTTTGTAGATATTAAGGTTACTTATGTCATGGTTTGTAAGAGTTTTGATAATCATTCATGTCTTCCAAACTGTACACACACACACACACACACACACCCACACACACACACACATATATATATATGTATATATATATATATATATATATATATATATATATATATATATATATATATATATATATATATATATATGATGGATTAAGTGTTCATTTTTCCTTTCGTGGCTATAATACATATTTTATGCTCATCACCTGTCAGCTTTTGTGATTTCTGCACACACACACACACACACGCAATATATATGTATATATATACACACTATACATACATATATATATATATATATATATATATATATATATATATATATATATATATATATATATATATATATATGTATATGTATATAGTGTTTTTTTTACATGTACAGTATATATGCATGTATGAATAAAATCCAGATGAGTATTTTCGGTTATGGTAGAGTAAGAAGGCAAAATAGAAATAGTAGGGAGTGGGATAGAAGATGATTGAGATGCAGTAACATGCTGATGTATGCATACAAGAAAGTATGAATAAGATACGCAAGAATAAAATTTAAGAATAACTGGCCAATAATGTAAAAACAAAAACAAAAAAAAGAGTGAATAGGAACTAGAGGGAGATCTAAAAGCTGTTTATCGTGAAAACTAAAATAGAAGGAATGTTGATGAAGAAGGTCATCGGTATGAAAGATGTAATTGGAATGATGATGATGGGGTAAATACAGTTCTTGGTTGAGGGAGCAAGTAATTTGAAGATTTGTTGAATGTGGAAAATTCAAGAAAGACAAAGCTGTGATGTAAGACTTGAGGGGATTAATTCAAGGCTGAGAAATTTTATGATAGTGATTATTATTATTATTATTATTATTTTATTATTATTATTATTATTATTATTATTATTATTATTATTTTTATTATTAGCTAAGTTACAACCCTAGTTGGAAAAGCAAGACGCTACAAGTCCAAGGACACCATCAGGGAAAAATAGCCCAGTGAGGAAGGGAAATGAGAAAATACATAAACGATATAAGAGGTAATAAACAATTAAAATGAAATATTCTAAAATTATCAACAACATTAAAACAGATATTTCATATGTAAACTATGAAAACTTAAGTCAGCCTGTTCAGTATAAAAACATTTGTTGCAAGTTTGAACTTTTGAAGTTCTACTCATTTAACTACCAGATTAGGAAGATCATTCCACAACTTGGTGACAGTTGGAATAAAACCTCTAGAATACTGTGTAGTATTGTTCAGAATGTAAAAAAGGAAACACATGAAGAATTAATTTGATTACAAGCATTCATTGATTGGCTTCTTAGTTTGCTAGTTATTGTCAGCAATGGAAAATATCAAAGATGTTTAAAGTCTTAAAGGCCGCTCTTGAATGGTTGAGGCAAGGGACAGTGACATTGCCCTATCAAGCAGGACAACGCCCTAGAGATCATTTACCTATGATCAGAGCCCAAGTCCTCTCTCCGCCCAAGCTAGGACCAAGGAGGGCCAGACAATGGCTGCTGATGACTCAGCAGATAGACCAATAGGCTCTCCCAAAACTCTCATCCTTAGCTTACAAGGATGGCGAGATTGCAGCGACCAAAGAGACTAACAAGTTTGAGCGGGACAATAACTTCAGTCTGGCGTTCACCAGTCACAACCTTACCACATGGCCCCCCACGAATAATTCTTCTGTGTGATGAAGCTGCTTGAGATGACTTGAAGAGAATAATATTACTTATTAT
>NC_090725.1:300662839-300675339 GCF_036898095.1 Palaemon carinicauda | reverse complement strand
TTTCCGGATCGCTGATTGGTTGGACAAGATAATTCTAACCAATCAGCGTTCAGGAAACTTTTCTGAGCTAAAAGGGCACCGCCGCGAGTCGGTGCAAATATGCATCGCTAAAAGAAATGGACTATAGTAAGTATATTTGTTTGGTCGTACAAATATGATGATTATGTGATTGAATTTGAAGAGTAAAGAGTTGATGTAATTTGAAGAACGTTTCATTCAAATAGATACTGTTATCTGAGTGACATAGCTTAACACACAAACATATATTACCGGAGCGATTTCAGGCAGGGCAGCCGATCGGGACTACGGTCTACCCCAAAGCCAAAGTAAAGGCCTTCCAAAATAAGGCAACCGTGCTTACCCCCATACACACACACACACACACACACACACACACACACACACACACACACACACACACACACACACACACAAAAGTTAATAGAAGATGTAGACTAAACGAGAGAGTGAAGATTGGTCAGAGACCGCTGGGCATCATAAAAAGAGATGGGTATTTTGTGGATATTCTCCTGTACTGTATGTGCAGATGTAAATTTTACATGTGAGAAAAACTTTTCATTTTATTACTAGCTAAGCTACAACCCTAGTTGGAAAGGCAGGATGACATAAGCCCAAGGGCTCCAACAGGGAAAATAGCCCAGTGAGGAAAGGAAATAAGGAAACAGAATAGCGTGCCTGGAAGTTTTACACCGTGTGAGAAAAAAAAAGAAAGTTAAAAACTGAGATATGGTTTTTCACAAACTGAAACGTTAAAATTAAGACATGGTTTTTCACAGGCAAACTAATAGTGATGGTAAAAACGCATCACAGGTAAAAACATTAAAATCAAGACAAGGTTTTTCACAGGCAAACTAATAGTGATGGTAAAATCGCATAACAGAATTTATTAACGAATCAAATATCCGAGAAACATCGTGATCCGGATGATTTATATGTATGTTATCTTAATGGCTACGTACAGTAGGTTGGGTTATAGAAACCGGTTATTTTTGTATAGAGTAAAAGAGATTTAGGTTAACTCTATAATATTGATGGATGAAGACCTCATACAGAGAGACTCGTTACAGAGGAGATACAGCAGACTCGTTATAGACTCATGGGGACACTGACGTTGCTAAAATTTAGATTTAACGGCATTACAAATGAGGTAAGAATAAGTAGCTGTTAAAAGGATTTTTTGGTGTCCCACCCCGAGGAAGGATCACTCTTAAATTAAATGAATTACACTGGCTGTCTATTAAAGCAAGTATTGAGTTTAGAATATGTACAATAACCCATCAAGTTACCCTTGCTTGAGGGTACACTCGGGCACCCTATTTTATATAATTTCTCTTCCTCTTTTTTGGTTAAAGTTTTATAGTTTAAATAGGAAATATTTATTTTGATGTCACTGTTCTTTAAATATTTTACCTTTCCTTGTTTCCTTTCCTCACTGGGCTATTATTCTTGTTGGAGCCCCTGGGCTTATAGCATCCTACTTTTCCAACTAGGGTTGTAGCTTAGCAATTAATAATAATAAGAACCGGGCGTCCAAAATATCTTAACTTAAAAATTTGCACTAAAAAATTATAAATGCCTGGCAACATTTATTCCAGGAATTTTACCGTTTTAAATACGGATATATTGAGGTGGAGGAGGGATATTACGCTCACCAACCCGTAAAAGATAAGTACAAAGTAGGGTAAAAATTACGGTCGCCTGTATTTTACTGAAATACGATTGAGAACAGTATATTTTTACGGAGAATTTCCGATTAAAATTACGGTTTTTTTTTTTTTTATCAGTGTAGGAGAATTTCTATATATCGTGCAGCTAACAAATCTTAACACGAAAATAGTTACAGAATGTTTCAAATGATTGAAACTGCAGGTTCTAGGGCTTTCAATTATTCGCCACTACGACTATACAATAAGCCTCCACTAGACATCCAAGAGACTAATGATATTAAGGCTTTCAATAGGAAAATGAAGACTCGTGTTCTCTTAAGTGCTTCGATAATGTGGATTTGGCAGTAAGGGAATGGGTGGCAAAAATTGACATGGATTACAAAAAATCATGGTAACTAATTGAAAATTTTACTTTAGGGCACTCTCTATAAACCTGCAATATTTGGTGTAAAATTCTAAAGGCCTGGCAATATATGCGATTAACTGAATGCAAATGCCCTGTAGAAAGTAGGGTTCCTCTGCAGTATAGGATAAGGAAAGGAGCAATTTAAATAAAGTAAATATTTACGGATGTTTGAAAAGTTAATGAGGAATTCGTAAGAGCAAAAGTGTGTGTTTATAAGGATAAAGTTAATAAGAAGGGAATTAAAAGAATTATAGGATTATAACAGGACTTAGCGTACTAAGAGATGTATAGAGTATAATTTTGATAAAGGATCCAACAGGCGACAGGATATAGTGAAATATCAAGGTTGTTAAAGAATAAGAAGAAACATTTATTTTTAGAAATGGCTGTGGAAAATAGAAAAAAGCTGCATGTCGCGTTCATGGGTCTAGAAAAATATTATGGAGAACTGAAGTGTAACATGGAGATGGAGAGGAAGGTTTAAGGTTTAATTTATTTCAAATGAAACGAACACGCCGTTGAAGAAATTGTAAATGAAAGGATGGCGGGATTATTATGAAGCTGGGAATGAGACAAGGTTTTGTTATATACTGTCTTAGCTCTTTGATGTGTTTATTTCCTTCGTCAAATTGTGAAGGGTATGTATTCATCCTTGTCGTCATTTATTTATTTGCTTGTAACATTACTCATAAACTACTGAACCGATATAGACCAAACTTGGAGGACATGTGTGGGGTATGACTCAGGGATGAATCTGTAACATGTTTTATACAGTACATCAAAGTACAAGTACACAGCAGCAGTTTGAAAATAATCGCAATGTTAAGTAAATGACAAATATTTTGTTAGTTTATTTATTTATTTATTTTTTTTTTTTTTTGTGAACAACGTTACGCAAAAACTACTGAACCAATTTCAACGAAACTTGGTGGATATGTGTGGTAGGACTAAGACCTACAGATAAGAGGTCTTGGTAGGACCCAAGAACGAAGTACAAGTACGCAGTGTAAGACTAGTCTCTCTCTTTTACCCCTTACCAAGAGGAAACTAGCCACTGAACAATTACAGCGCCGTAGTTAAGCTCCAGAGAGAAGAAGAATTGTATGGTAATTTCACGGTTGTTAAGTATATGTTGGTGTGTAATTGGCCGGCATAAGGTTAATCAATGCAGGTTTTTCTTCAATTTACATCTTGAATAAAGCAATTTACTCATAACTGTTGTCTTAATATATATATATATATATATATATATATATATATATTATATATATATATATATATATATATATTATATATATATATATATATATATATATATATATATATATATATATATATTAAGCCACCAAATTTAAGAAAACCCATGCACACAATATACCTTGACGTAGTGAAAGGGTTTTGTGTATCGCCATGATCAGCTAAGCTGTACTAATACTAAGTTGGTTTGCTGTAAGCACTCAGACAGACGTCTCCCACCATCACCAATCCGCGCTGGCCAGTGTGGTAATGAAAACTGGCCAAATGATAGACATAAATAAAGACATGTCTTAAGCTGTTACCCTACAGTGGACTAGTAACGGCTGCATTTGTTGTATATAAATCATCATCATCATCAGCCGTTGCTAGTCCAATGCAGGACAAAGGCCTTAGTCATGTCCTTCCACCATCGTGTGTTTATGGTCTCTCTATGCCAGTCCACGCCCGCAAATTTTCTTAGCTCGTCTATCAATCGTCTTCCTTTCCCCTGCTTCGTTTGCAATCTCTAGAGACCCATTTTGATTTTCTTAATGGCCATCTGTTATCTGTCATACTCATTATATGTCATGTCCATGGCTATTTCTTCCTCTGCTATTGTTTGCTCCCGTATCCATGTTGCTCTTTTTCTTTTTACTGTCTTAGTGTTAATTCCATCATTATTCTTTCTATAGTTCTTTGAGTTAAGGCTTTATTAAGGCTCCAACTTTCTGATGCATAAGTTAACACTGGTAGGATCATCTGTTATAATATTTTTCATTTTAGAATGTGTATATAAATCGTAAATGTGAATTTGCTTGTATGTATAAATATATATGTATAAATATAATGTGTATGTGCGTATCTTAGGTATAAAGATACGTATGCTGTATTTATATTTATGTATATGTTTGTTTGTACTCGTGCGCCCTCTCGTTTGTTTCGAGAGAGGCGTATGGCGTAACAGTGTGAATTACCCTGATGTTACCTAGACATAAATTTAAGCGAATGATTACCCGTTGATTAAAGAAAAGATATCTTGTTTGGTTACTTGTCGCGTTCAATCATATTGTGGTTACAATATCGATAACAGTACAATTATTAATGTATTTATTTAAATATAATCGGTATTTTGTAAATGTGGCCATTATGTATCATTAACATTGTTGTTGGTTGTGGTTTTTTGCTGTTATTATAGCACCTCTAACAAAAAAATTAGATAGAAATAAAACCTGACATAACTATGGCCTGCAGTGATCCAAGAGCCCTGCCTGGCCGTAAGACCATGCAATTCAAAACCAAGCAAGGAAGCAAACTGATGTAAAATTCTTCAAGATGCAACATCTGTGTAAGGAAAGACCTGATCCCAAAAGCCACAGCTTCTTAGCTTTCCAGGCGATCCTCGAAAGCAGGATACGCAATAAGAACTCTACCACCACCTCTTGATCTATCTGAGAGAGAGAGAGGAGAGAGAGAGAGAGAGAGAGAGAGGAGAGAGAGAGAGAGAGAGAGAGAGAGAGGGGGGGGGGAACCTCTTGCAAGGAAACTAGCCAGGACAAGAAATGATGCAAGCACTACCGGGAGGAAAGGGATTCTCTCTCTCTCTCTCTCTCTCTCTCTCTCTCTCTCTCTCTCTCTCTCTCTCTCTCTCTCTCTCTCTCTCTCTCAGATAGACCAAGAGGTGGTGGTAGAGTTCTCGTTGCGTATCTCGCTTTCCAGGATCACCTGGAAAGCTAAGAAGCTGTGGCTTTCGAGATCAGGTCTTTCCTGTCACAGCTGTTGCATCTTAAACAATTTTACATCAGTTTGCTTCCTTGCTTGCTTCTAGAGTTCTCTCTCTCTCTCTCCTCTCTCTCTCTCTCTCTCTCTCTCTCTCTCTCTCTCTCTCTCTTTTAGGGGGTGTTCAGGTTACGTTGCCGCTGAACGTTAAAAGTTCTTGTGATCGCCTTCCCGATTAAAATCTTGTCAGGGGGAAAATTTATGATCGGCGGAGAGCGTTCCAGCTAAGGAGGGAGACCGCTATTATATTATGCTGCAGATTGGCCTGGCCATAGATAAAAGCGCTCATGGTTGACAAAGGCTTCAGAGAAAGTATTAGGGTAAAAGGGGGGTATGTAATATAGACACGATTTACTGCCACAGGGAGCTCGGTATGTATTATAGCACCTAATACACTTTCACCTGTAGTCTTTTTTTTTTTTTTTTTTTTTTTTTTTTTTTTTTTTTTTTTTTTTTTTTTTTTTTTTAGGAATATTATTATGAAGCGTCGGGGTTAAAGTGTGGACTTAAAATCATGATTCCAAATTGACGGAAAACCGTTCACTTTCTCGGTGGTGAAATAACCTGTCCGCCTTTCATAAGAGATTGTAATAATACCATATGATTTATTAAACGTATTTTACTTAATTTTGTTATACACTGTTAGAGAAAACCCGTAATTTTAGTCAGAAATTCTCCGTAAAAATATAGAGTTCTCAACCGTATTTCAGTAAAATACAGGCGACCGTAATTTTACTTTACCTTTCTCATTATCTTTTTCGGATTGGTAACCGTAAAATCACTCCTTTGCGTCAATACAATCGTTTTTAAAGCTGTAAAAATACTGAAATAGATATTGCCAGACATTTACCGTTTTTTGTAATGCAAATTTGTAACCGTGTATGGTGCAGTATATGATTTTGTTAAAATTTGGTATGATAAAAAATATCAGGCTGTCCATTCAATTGTATTTTATATATATTTAGCCAATGATATGTCTTGTACTTATGAGTTCTAATTTGACTAAGGCTAATAATGGTTTTAAATGAATTAATTTGCAAAGAAAGAAAAAATATTTTTTGTATATCAACAGCTCTGTCATCAGATTGATTAAACCGCTTGATCGTTTAGTTTTGATATTTTCCTTCCGAATAAATTTTATTATTACTAAGCTACAACTTGTGTTGGAAAAGCAGGATGCTATAAGCCAAGGGCTCTATAAGGAAAGTAGCCCAGTAACGAAAGAAAATAAGGAAACAGATGACTAGGGTGTCCGAGTTTACCTTCAAGCAAGAAAATTGTAACCCAAAATAATGGAAGACCATGTTGCAGAGGTTATGTCACTGCCTAAGAGTAGAGAATGATGGTTTGATTTCAGAGCGACCTTTACCTAGAATAGCTGCTTACCATAGCTCAAGAGTCTTTTCTACCCTTGCGAAGAGGAGAGCAGCCACTGAACAATTACATTGCAGTACGTTAGCCTTTCAGTGAAAAAGAATTTGCTGTTTTAGTCCTTTCGTATGAAAGCAAATATTTATCCAAATGGACATCAGGGCAAGTGTTCACATAATACTTTGAACTATGGAAAGTTATTAACGATGTTACGATCAGTCTTGTTAGCTTCGGATGAAGGTAGAGTTGTGTTTCAGTGAAAATCGTCAGATCTGAGCCATGTTTGAACTTTAGTCCATTTCTTTTAGCGATGCATATTTGCACCGACTCGCGGTGGTGCCCTTTTAACTCGGAAAATTTTTCCTGATCGCTGATTGGTTAGAATTATCTTGTCCAACCAATCAGCGATCCGTAAACTTTTCCCAGCTAAAATGGCACCGCCGCGAGTCGGTGCAAATATGCATCGCTAAAAGAAATGGACTGTCACTATAGGGATCGCGTGTGGGGAATGGGAAGCAGTACCGTGTTGGCATAGTTATGCCTTTTGGAGGATGTTTCAAGGACTGCATCCCAATTCAGAGGACTAAAAACGATATACATTCTAATGTATATCCAGCGACACTCACACTCCTAATGAAGAGAGTACGTTAATCTGGTATCGTCTCGCTGTGTCTTGGATGATACCCCACTGGACCAAAGGTACCTTACATGGAACGCTCAATACACACACTCACACACTCTCTTACACACACACACACACACACATATATATATATATATATATATATATATATATATATATATATATATATATATATATGTGTGTGTGTGTGTGTGTGTGTGTGTGTGTGTGTGCGTATGCTTCACATTCTATTTATGCACATTCTTATAACAAAATTAATTTAATGTATTTGCATTCACATATAAAAATGAGCTAATGTTTGAATACTTTGAGGTTCCTCTTGTATCTATGCATGAAGATAAAGATCGAAATACGTTCGTAGTTGTGGAATTCAAGTCCGGTCCTTTGTATAAAGGTTTAAAGGCCGCTCATGAATGGCAGAGGAAAGGGACAGTGACATTGCATAGTAAACAGGACAATGCATTAGAGACTGACCATATATACATATGATCAGCGCCAAAGCTTCCTCTCCACCCAAGCTAGGACCAGGGAGGGCCAAGCAAAGGCTGTTGATGACTCGGCAGGTAGACCAATAGGTTCCCCCAAATCCCCTATCCTTAGCTCACAAGGATGGTAAGGTTGCAGTGACCAAAGGAGCTAATGAGTTTCGAGCGGGACCGAACCACAGTTTGGCGATCAGCAGTCAGGGACGTTACCACATATGCCACCACAACTCTATGACAAAATAATGAAGTGCATATTTTGTACCTTGAGGGTTGCTATGAATTCTACTCAAACTGAACTTGTGGCTTCAGGTTTTTAAGAATGGTATTTGTTTCATCCTTATTTTCACTTCCATATTTTATTCTTCTCGTTGGAGGAAATTTCTTTTTTTCGTTGGCCTTCTTGTTTCTTGTTTTTATCCTACCTTTCATTCTTTGTTTGCTTATTTCTCTTGTCGTCGCTTATAATTCGCATACGAGTCAAATATTTTTGTCTCCATGATAGTAAACTATACCGTTACATTAACGCTTTTTCAATTAATAGTTTTTGTAACATTATACCATTTACAGGATGGTTCCGTTTTCAGTATATTGGAAAGCTTTTTCTTGAAATTACACGATATAGGAACTCATAAAAATATAAGACATGACTTTGCAACTTTATATACCTCTATAATAGACCTACTATTGGCTACATCTTGAAATTAACTTTGTCAGTGGCAGTGATTACTGGTGTAGTACGAGAGAGAGAGAGAGAGAGAGAGAGAGAGAGAGAGAGAGAGAGGGAGAGAGGGAGATTCATTTGGGTTGGTGTTGAATGACCATTACTGAGTAAGAACCGTTAATGCAAAGAAGTGCAAGACTTGAACATGTAAGGTACGAGACTTCCTATATTACAAACGTCTTAAGTAGAATCAACGATATCATTTCATGTTGTTTTCGGAATTCTTCCTCGGTAAAACTAGTAAAAACTACATCTTGGGAAGAATTCTTTGTTCTTTCTTTTCACGAATTACTTTAAAAGTATGAGAGGGGGGGGGGGGCGTTTCCAGAGTTTCCTATGCGTGTTACCTCTCGTGTTAACTCTCGTGTTACCTCTTGTGTTACTTAACGAATACCCTCGCATTATGGACAAGTAATTCCGTTACCCAGTTGTCTTGTCGCAGTTAAATCTCTGGTGCGTAGGTTCTTTTGATGTGGAATTTACCATGAAAAGTCTTGACTTTTTCTTCAGCGATGGAGTAGAAGTGTTGATGTTTTGATTTGAATATATATATATATATATATACACACACACTATATAAATATGTGTATGTATATATATGTATGTGCATGCATACATGTATATTTATATATATATATATATATATATACTATATATATATATATATATATATACTGTATATATACATATTACTCATATATATATATATATATATATATTATGTATATATACATATATACTGTTTATTCATATATACACACATTATATATACTGTACATATATATATATATATATATGTATATATATGTGTATATATATACAATGTATGTATGTATGGATACACACACACATATATATATATGATATATATTATATATATATATGTGTGTGTGTGTGTATGTGTGTTCGTTATTGGTTATGTACATGAAAGTTTATATATCAGACGTGAAGGCAAATAATCAAATGTAAGACAATTTAAATTTCTCATAGGAATTGTTCTTATGTAATTTCAGAAAGCTAAATATGGTAAGGAAAAGTCATTGAAAATTTAAAATTTTTAGTACCAAATGAAAAGAAATACTCTATAAGTGGAAAATGGTTTCATTATATTTTTCAATTTTAATTTTAACTTTTATTGAGGTTTTAACATTAAAAAAAAAAGAAACTGTCATTAGAAAGTTATTTAAGATTTTTGTTAACATTTTTTTGTGACAGATATTAATCGAAAAATTAATTTTTTGTTTGTGCGAATTTTACGCCAATATTCTGCATTTTTTTCTTAACATAATGGCAGATTTAAGGTCGATTCATTATGTTCTCTCTCTCTCTCTCTCTCTCTCTCTCTCTCTCCTAAGGTTTCTTCCAGAACCAAGGTAACGGTTTGCGGAGTATAAGTTTTGTGTTGTTGAGACGTTTGGGTCATAAATGATCATGTGTCGTTCTTCTCTCTCTCTCTCTCTCTCTCTCTCTCTCTCTTAGATGTCAGGATGCCAGAAAACTTAAAATCAATCAATTAATCTCTCTCTCTCTCTCTCTCTCTCTCTCTCTCTCTCTCTCTCATTGTACATCTTGCTTTAGCAATTAGTTGCACAGTTCGTTGATCTGATTTTAATTAAAGAATTTCTTATTCTTACGTGTTAGTAATCTTTTTGATATTGATTACCCATTCATTGAAAGCTTATTTTAGCTGTATGTATTTAAAAAAAAAAATTCAAAAATTGTGTTAATGGATGAACTATTATTCCAAAGAATACTCACACTATTGCTAAGCTCATTTGGTGCAGTTTACTTAGTTCATTATTATTATTGTTATTATTATTATTGTTATTATTATTATTATTATTATTATTATTATTATTATTATTATTATTATTATTTGATATCTGTCAAGTCAATGCAATTTAATTAATAGTGTGTTTCACATACTATTTTTATTAGTTGTTACTTATCTTATTTCTTTTCTTGTTTTTTATGAAGTTTTTAAAGTTTATATATGAAATATTTATTTTGATATTACTAATTTTGATATATCTTATTTAGGTTTTACATTACTTCTCTTGTAGTTTAATTATTTCTTTATTCCCTTTCCTCACTGGGCTATTTTTCCCTGTAGGAGCACTTGGACATATAGCATCCAGCTTTTCCGACTAGGGTGGTGGTTTAGCTAGTAATAATAATAGTAATAATAATAATAATAATATAATCGATAACAACAACAACAATAATAATAATAATAATAATAATAATAATAATAATAATAATATATAATGATAATAATAATAATGATAATAATGATAATGATAAATGACAACAACAACAATAATACTAATGATAATAATGATAATAATATATACTAACAATAATAATAATAATAATAATAATAATAATAATAATAATAAATAACAACAACAACAAGAATAAGAATAATACATTTGTTTTCTGGTATAACTAGACTTCTGTTGTGTTTGTGTTTCTCTCTCAATGTGAGTAACATTTGCTGAAGTCACATGCACCGGGATCATGTGTCCACTGACATGGTTTATCAATCGTTTGCTTCGGTCGCTTCAGTCTACTTCAATGTTTTGTTTGCTTAAGTTAATATGGTTGTATGTATGTATATATATATATATATATATATATATACATATATATATATATATATATATACATACATACATACATACAGTATATATATAAAAACAGTAAATACAGCTTTTTCTAGTTCACTCCAGGACAAAGGCCTCAGGCATAGCCTTATTCATATCTTGGTGTTTGGCCAGTTTTCGTCACCACGCTGGCCAACCCTCTGATTGGTGATGGTGGGAGACTTTTGTCTGATCACTCATGGCAAACCAACCTAGTATGTGTGGCCGTGACTAGTACAGATTGGGTGATTATGACGATATATATATATATATATATATATATATATATTATAATCGTTTATTACCTTGTTTTAAGCTGGTATTGTTGATGCTGTTTCTTTATATTCTTCAGTCTGGTGACCACCAGGCAAGGACGTTACTACATAGGCCACCTCAACCCTAAATTATTGTTGTCCTAACAGACCAGATAATGATTGATTGATTGATTGGCATCATGACATCGAAGGTCATTGACGCCGGCCAGTTAATGAATTAAGTGATTGCGTATAATCTAGCAGGGCTATTATTTCGAGTTCCAATATATGCAGAATTCCGGATAGATATTTTTCATACATATTTACGCTCTGAAATTGTAAAATATAAGTAGATAATATATATTTTGTTCAGCAGAGTGAGAAATGATATACTTTTAGAACATAAGGTGATATGGAGTTTTTCTATTAACGAATAATTTGTAAAATAAAGTTCGGAGTTCACTGTATTTTTTTTTTTCATTTGGCATATTCATAGATAATGCGATTTATTAGACATGGAAACAAAATTAAGATGAAAGGATAAAGTTCTATTCTTAGTTTTATATTCAATATGTTTCAGCTAGATCATGTAAGCGCTCCCCCCCTCTCTCTCTCTCTCTCTCTCTCTCTCTCTCTCTCTCTCACGACAAGGAGGTAATAGTTGTTTAGATTTTTTTGTTTATCTATTTGTTTGCTCTGTTTGTTTACTAGTTATGCACACAAAATTATAAGTATATTTATGACTATTTAGCTTATTATTCAAAAGAAATTGATTATTTAATATATAAATTCATCTTTTTTTATTTAAGTTATCTTTTATGGGGATGGGACAGAAAGCTATGCCTCTTCTTAACCTATAAGATTTCGTTTGGATTAAGAAAACTAATCGTATTTGATCGATAGAAATATCTGTTTTGGGGAATTTTGCTTACTTATTACCTTCGCCAACGAAGTTGGAAGGAGGTTATATTTTACCCCCTGTTTGTGTTTGTGAATAGCTTCTTGACAACAATTTTAATCGTAGAGTAATGAAACTGGAAGGGATTAACTTTTATAGAAAGCTGGAAATGGCTCAATATTGGAAGGTCAAAGTCAAAGGTCAAGGTCACGGTCAAGTGAAATGTCCAATTCACGTAATCAGCCATAAGTCTGGATTCGTTGTCACAGAGACTTCAAATTTGGTTAATATTCAAGAGTATGAAAATCCACTCCAGCTAATATGTGTTAAGATCAAAGGTCAAGGTCAAGCAAAAGGTCGATAAATAAGGTGCTGCG
>NC_090725.1:300618616-300646116 GCF_036898095.1 Palaemon carinicauda | reverse complement strand
GCTCATAGCATCCTGCATTTCCAACTTGGGTTGTAGCTTTTTAAGATTTTATAGTTTGTAGATGAAAGATTTATTTTAATGTTACTATTCTTAGAATATTTTATTTTAATTGTTCATTACTATTCTTGTAGTTTATTTAATTCCTTATTTCCCCCCTTTTTTTTTGGGGGGGGGGGGGTGGTCTATTTTCCCTCTTGGAGGCCCAGGGTTGTTATCTTAGCCGATAGTAATAGTAATAAAAAAAAAAGACTGTAAATCTAAGAACCATTTATCTACAGGATCAGATGTCGGAAGACCCGTTAAACACCTGGGGAAAGGGAAACGAAAGAGCGAGGAGGGGGGAGGGGGAGGGGGACGGGGAAGGAGATGGGGAGGGAAGGGGGAAGGAGAAGAAGGCTAGAGATGGGAGGGAGAGGGTGAGAGGGGAGGGGACTGCAGAGGTTCTTTAGAAATAAACAAAACACCTCGGGAAAGGGGAAACGAAAGAGCGAGGAGGGGGAGAGGGGGAGGGAGAGGGAGAGAGGGAATCAGGGGTAGGGGGAGGGGGAGAGGGAGAGTGGGGAGGGAGAGGGGACTGCAGAGGTTCTTTAGAAATAAACAAAACACCTCGGGAAAGGGGAAACGAAAGAGCGAGGAGGGGGAGAGGGGGAGGGAGAGGGAGAGAGGGAATCAGGGGTAGGGGGAGGGGGAGAGGGAGAGTGGGGAGGGAGAGGGGACTGCAGAGGTTCTTTAGAAATAAACAAAACACCTCGGGAAAGGGGAAACGAAAGAGCGAGGAGGGGGAGAGGGGGAGGGAGAGGGAGAGAGGGAATCAGGGGTAGGGGGAGGGGGAGAGGGAGAGTGGGGAGGGAGAGGGGACTGCAGAGGTTCTTTAGAAATAAACAAAACACCTCGGGAAAGGGGAAACGAAAGAGCGAGGAGGGGGAGAGGGGGAGGGAGAGGGAGAGAGGGAATCAGGGGTAGGGGGAGGGGGAGAGGGAGAGTGGGGAGGGAGAGGGGACTGCAGAGGTTCTTTAGAAATAAACAAAACACCTCGGGAAAGGGGAAACGAAAGAGCGAGGAGGGGGAGAGGGGGAGGGAGAGGGAGAGAGGGAATCAGGGGTAGGGGGAGGGGGGAGGGGGAGAGGGAGAGTGGGGAGGGAGAGGGGACTGCAGAGGTTGTTTAGAAATAAACAAAACACCTTGGGAAAGGGGAAACGAAAGAGCGAGGAGAGGGAGAGGGGGAGGGAGAGGGAGATAGGGAATCAGGGGTAGGGGGAGGGGGAGAGGGAGAGTGGGGAGGGAGAGGGGACTGCAGAGGTTGTTTAGAAATAAACAAAACACCTCGGGAAAGGGGGAAACGAAAGAGCGAGGAGGGGGAGAGGGGGAGGGAGAGGGAGAGAGGGAATCAGGGGTAGGGGGAGGGGGAGAGGGAGAGGGGACTGCAGAGGTTCTTTAGAAATAAACAAAACACCTCGGGTAAGGGGAAACAAATGAGCGAGGAGGGGGAGAGGGGGAGGGAGAGGGAGAGAGGGAATCAGGGGTAGGGGGAGGGGGAGAGGGAGAGTGGGGAGGGAGAGGGGACTGCAGAGGTTCTTTAGAAATAAACAAAACACCTCGGGAAAGGGGAAACGAAAGAGCGAGGAGGGGGAGAGGGGGAGGGAGAGGGAGAGAGGGAATCAGGGGTAGGGGGAGGGGGAGAGGGAGAGTGGGGAGGGAGAGGGGACTGCAGAGGTTCTTTAGAAATAAACAAAACACCTCGGGAAAGGGGAAACGAAAGAGCGAGGAGGGGGAGAGGGGGAGGGAGAGGGAGAGAGGGAATCAGGGGTAGGGGGAGGGGGAGAGGGAGAGTGGGGAGGGAGAGGGGACTGCAGAGGTTCTTTAGAAATAAACAAAACACCTCGGGAAAGGGGAAACGAAAGAGCGAGGAGGGGGAGAGGGGGAGGGAGAGGGAGAGAGGGAATCAGGGGTAGGGGGAGGGGGAGAGGGAGAGGGGACTGCAGAGGTTCTTTAGAAATAAACAAAACACCTCGGGAAAGGGGAAACGAAAGAGCGAGGAGGGGGAGAGGGGGAGGGAGAGGGAGAGAGGGAATCAGGGGTAGGGGGAGGGGGAGAGGGAGAGGGAGAGAGGGAATCAGGGGTAGGGGGAGGGGGGAGAGGGAGAGGGGACTGCAGAGGTTCTTTAGAAATAAACAAAACACCTCGGGAAAGGGGAAACGAAAGAGCGAGGAGGGGGAGAGGGGGAGGGAGAGGGAGAGAGGGAATCAGGGGTAGGGGGAGGGGGAGAGGGAGAGGGAGAGAGGGAATCAGGGGGAGGGGGAGAGGGAGAGTGGGGAGGGAGAGGGGACTGCAGAGGTTCTTTAGAAATAAACAAAACACCTCGGGAAAGGGGAAACGAAAGAGCAAGGAGGGGGAGAGGGGGAGGGAGAGGGAGAGAGGGAATCAGGGGTAGGGGGAGGGGGAGAGGGAGAGGGAGAGAGGGAATCAGGGGTAGGGGGAGGGGGAGAGGGAGAGGGGACTGCAGAGGTTCTTTAGAAATAAACAAAACACCTCGGGAAAGGGGAAACGAAAGAGCGAGGAGGGGGAGAGGGGGAGGGAGAGGGAGAGAGGGAATCAGGGGTAGGGGGAGGGGGAGAGGGAGAGGGAGAGAGGGAATCAGGGGGAGGGGGAGAGGGAGAGGGGACTGCAGAGGTTCTTTAGAAATAAACAAAACACCTCGGGAAAGGGGAAACGAAAGAGCGAGGAGGGGGAGAGGGGGAGGGAGAGGGAGAGAGGGAATCAGGGGTAGGGGGAGGGGGAGAGGGAGAGGGAGAGAGGGAATCAGGGGTAGGGGGAGGGGGGAGAGCGAGAGGGGACTGCAGAGGTTCTTTAGAAATAAACAAAACACCTCGGGTAAGGGGAAACAAATGAGCGAGGAGGGGGAGAGGGGGAGGGAGAGGGAGAGAGGGAATCAGGGGTAGGGGGAGGGGGAGAGGGAGAGTGGGGAGGGAGAGGGAGAGAGGGAATCAGGGGTAGGGGGAGGGGGAGAGGGAGAGTGGGGAGGGAGAGGGGACTGCAGAGGTTCTTTAGAAATAAACAAAACACCTCGGGAAACGGGAAACGAAAGAGCGAGGAGGGGGAGAGGGGGAGGGAGAGGGAGAGAGGGAATCAGGGGTAGGGGGAGGGGGAGAGGGAGAGGGAGAGAGGGAATCAGGGGGAGGGGGAGAGGGAGAGGGGACTGCAGAGGTTCTTTAGAAATAAACAAAACACCTCGGGAAAGGGGAAACGAAAGAGCGAGGAGGGGGAGAGGGGGAGGGAGAGGGAGAGAGGGAATCAGGGGTAGGGGGAGGGGGAGAGGGAGAGGGAGAGAGGGAATCAGGGGTAGGGGGAGGGGGAGAGCGAGAGGGGACTGCAGAGGTTCTTTAGAAATAAACAAAACACCTCGGGTAAGGGGAAACAAATGAGCGAGGAGGGGGAGAGGGGGAGGGAGAGGGAGAGAGGGAATCAGGGGTAGGGGGAGGGGGAGAGGGAGAGGGGACTGCAGAGGTTCTTTAGAAATAAACAAAACACCTCGGGTAAGGGGAAACAAATGAGCGAGGAGGGGGAGGGAGAGGGAGAGAGGGAATCAGGGGTAGGGGGAGGGGGAGAGGGGGAGGGAGAGGGAGAGAGGGAATCAGGGGTAGGGGGAGGGGGAGAGGGGGAGGGAGAGGGAGAGAGGGAATCAGGGGTAGGGGGAGGGGGAGAGGGAGAGGGGACTGCAGAGGTTCTTTAGAAATAAACAAAACACCTCGGGAAAGGGGAAACGAAAGAGCGAGGAGGGGGAGGGAGAGGGAGAGAGGGAATCAGGGGTAGGGGGAGGGGGAGAGGGAGAGTGGGGAGGGAGAGGGGACTGCAGAGGTTCTTTAGAAATAAACAAAACACCTCGGGAAACGGGAAACGAAAGAGTGAGGAGGGGGAGAGGGGGAGGGAGAGGGAGAGAGGGAATCAGGGGTAGGGGGAGGGGGAGAGGGAGAGGGAGAGAGGGAACCAGGGGGAGGGGGAGAGGGAGAGGGGACTGCAGAGGTTCTTTAGAAATAAACAAAACACCTCGGGAAAGGGGAAACGAAAGAGCGAGGAGGGGGAGAGGGGGAGGGAGAGGGAGAGAGGGAATCAGGGGTAGGGGGAGGGGGAGAGGGAGAGGGAGAGTGGGAATCAGGGGTAGGGGGGAGGGGGAGAGCGAGAGGGGACTGCAGAGGTTCTTTAGAAATAAACAAAACACCTCGGGTAAGGGGAAACAAATGAGCGAGGAGGGGGAGAGGGGGAGGGAGAGGGAGAGAGGGAATCAGGGGTAGGGGGAGGGGGAGAGGGAGAGGGGACTGCAGAGGTTCTTTAGAAATAAACAAAACACCTCGGGTAAGGGGAAACAAATGAGCGAGGAGGGGGAGGGAGAGGGAGAGAGGGAATCAGGGGTAGGGGGAGGGGGAGAGGGGGAGGGAGAGGGAGAGAGGGAATCAGGGGTAGGGGGAGGGGGAGAGGGGGAGGGAGAGGGAGAGAGGGAATCAGGGGTAGGGGGAGGGGGAGAGGGAGAGGGGACTGCAGAGGTTCTTTAGAAATAAACAAAACACCTCGGGAAAGGGGGAAACGAAAGAGCGAGGAGGGGGAGAGGGGGAGGGAGAGGGAGAGAGGGAATCAGGGGTAGGGGGAGGGGGAGAGGGGGAGGGAGAGGGAGAGAGGGAATCAGGGGTAGGGGGAGGGGGAGAGGGGGAGGGAGAGGGAATCAGGGGTAGGGGGAGGGGGAGAGGGAGAGGGGACTGCAGAGGTTCTTTAGAAATAAACAAAACACCTCGGGAAAGGGGAAACGAAAGAGCGAGGAGGGGGAGGGAGAGGGAGAGAGGGAATCAGGGGTAGGGGGAGGGGGAGAGGGAGAGGGGACTGCAGAGGTTCTTTAGAAATAAACAAAACACCTCGGGAAAGGGGAAACGAAAGAGCGAGGAGGGGGAGAGGGGGAGGGAGAGGGAGAGAGGGAATCAGGGGTAGGGGGAGGGGGAGAGGGGGAGGGAGAGGGAGAGAGGGAATCAGGGGTAGGGGGAGGGGGAGAGGGGGAGGGAGAGGGAATCAGGGGTAGGGGGAGGGGGAGAGGGAGAGGGGACTGCAGAGGTTCTTTAGAAATAAACAAAACACCTCGGGAAAGGGGAAACGAAAGAGCGAGGAGGGGGAGGGAGAGGGAGAGAGGGAATCAGGGGTAGGGGGAGGGGGAGAGGGGGAGGGAGAGGGAGAGAGGGAATCAGGGGTAGGGGGAGGGGAGAGGGGGAGGGAGAGGGAGAGAGGGAATCAGGGGTAGGGGGAGGGGGAGAGGGGGAGGGAGAGGGAGAGAGGGAATCAGGGGTAGGGGGAGGGGGAGAGGGAGAGGGGACTGCAGAGGTTCTTTAGAAATAAACAAAACACCTCGGGAAAGGGGAAACGAAAGAGCGAGGAGGGGGAGAGGGGGAGGGAGAGGGAGAGAGGGAATCAGGGGTAGGGGGAGGGGGAGAGGGGGAGGGAGAGGGAGAGAGGGAATCAGGGGTAGGGGGGAGGGGGGAGAGGGGGAGGGAGAGGGAATCAGGGGTAGGGGGAGGGGGAGAGGGAGAGGGGACTGCAGAGGTTCTTTAGAAATAAACAAAACACCTCGGGAAAGGGGAAACGAAAGAGCGAGGAGGGGGAGGGAGAGGGAGAGAGGGAATCAGGGGTAGGGGGAGGGGGAGAGGGGGAGGGAGAGGGAGAGAGGGAATCAGGGGTAGGGGGAGGGGAGAGGGGGAGGGAGAGGGAGAGAGGGAATCAGGGGTAGGGGGAGGGGGAGAGGGGGAGGGAGAGGGAGAGAGGGAATCAGGGGTAGGGGGAGGGGGAGAGGGAGAGGGGACTGCAGAGGTTCTTTAGAAATAAACAAAACACCTCGGGAAAGGGGAAACGAAAGAGCGAGGAGGGGGAGAGGGGGAGGGAGAGGGAGAGAGGGAATCAGGGGTAGGGGGAGGGGGAGAGGGGGAGGGAGAGGGAGAGAGGGAATCAGGGGTAGGGGGAGGGGAGAGGGGGAGGGAGAGGGAGAGAGGGAATCAGGGGGAGGGGGAGGGAGAGGGAGAGAGGGAATCAGGGGTAGGGGGAGGGGGAGAGGGGGAGGGAGAGGGAGAGAGGGAATCAGGGGTAGGGGGAGGGGGAGAGGGAGAGGGGACTGCAGAGGTTCTTTAGAAATAAACAAAACACCTCGGGAAAGGGGAAACGAAAGAGCGAGGAGGGGGAGAGGGGGAGGGAGAGGGAGAGAGGGAATCAGGGGTAGGGGGAGGGGGAGAGGGGGAGGGAGAGGGAGAGAGGGAATCAGGGGTAGGGGGAGGGGGAGAGGGGGGAGGGAGAGGGAGAGAGGGAATTAGGGGTAGGGGGAGGGGGAGAGGGAGAGGGGACTGCAGAGGTTCTTTAGAAATAAACAAAACACCTCGGGAAAGGGGAAACGAAAGAGCGAGGAGGGGGAGAGGGGGAGGGAGAGGGAGAGAGGGAATCAGGGGTAGGGGGAGGGGGAGAGGGGGAGGGAGAGGGAGAGAGGGAATCAGGGGTAGGGGGAGGGGGAGAGGGAGAGGGGACTGCAGAGGTTCTTTAGAAATAAACAAAACACCTCGGGAAAGGGGAAACGAAAGAGCGAGGAGGGGGAGAGGGGGAGGGAGAGGGAGAGAGGGAATCAGGGGTAGGGGGAGGGGGAGAGGGGGAGGGAGAGGGAGAGAGGGAATCAGGGGTAGGGGGAGGGGGAGAGGGGGAGGGAGAGGGAGAGAGGGAATTAGGGGTAGGGGGAGGGGGAGAGGGAGAGGGGACTGCAGAGGTTCTTTAGAAATAAACAAAACACCTCGGGAAAGGGGAAACGAAAGAGCGAGGAGGGGGAGAGGGGGAGGGAGAGGGAGAGAGGGAATCAGGGGTAGGGGGAGGGGGAGAGGGAGAGGGAGAGTGGGAATCAGGGGTAGGGGGAGGGGGAGAGGGAGAGGGGACTGCAGAGGTTCTTTAGAAATAAACAAAACACCTCGGGAAAGGGGAAACGAAAGAGCGAGGAGGGGGAGAGGGGGAGGGAGAGGGAGAGAGGGAATCAGGGGTAGGGGGAGGGGGAGAGGGAGAGGGAGAGAGGGAATCAGGGGTAGGGGGAGGGGGAGAGGGAGAGGGGACTGCAGAGGTTCTTTAGAAATAAACAAAACACCTCGGGAAAGGGGAAACGAAAGAGCGAGGAGGGGGAGAGGGGGAGGGAGAGGGAGAGAGGGAATCAGGGGTAGGGGGAGGGGGAGAGGGAGAGGGAGAGAGGGAATCAGGGGTAGGGGGAGGGGGAGAGGGAGAGGGGACTGCAGAGGTTCTTTAGAAATAAACAAAACACCTCGGGAAAGGGGAAACGAAAGAGCGAGGAGGGGGAGAGGGGGAGGGAGAGGGAGAGAGGGAATCAGGGGTAGGGGGAGGGGGAGAGGGAGAGGGAGAGAGGGAATCAGGGGTAGGGGGAGGGGGAGAGGGAGAGGGGACTGCAGAGGTTCTTTAGAAATAAACAAAACACCTCGGGAAAGGGGAAACGAAAGAGCGAGGAGGGGGAGAGGGGGAGGGAGAGGGAGAGAGGGAATCAGGGGTAGGGGGAGGGGGAGAGGGAGAGGGAGAGAGGGAATCAGGGGTAGGGGGAGGGGGAGAGGGAGAGGGGACTGCAGAGGTTCTTTAGAAATAAACAAAACACCTCGGGAAAGGGGAAACGAAAGAGCGAGGAGGGGGAGAGGGGGAGGGAGAGGGAGAGAGGGAATCAGGGGTAGGGGGAGGGGGAGAGGGGGAGGGAGAGGGAGAGAGGGAATCAGGGGTAGGGGGAGGGGGAGAGGGGGAGGGAGAGGGAGAGAGGGAATTAGGGGTAGGGGGAGGGGGAGAGGGAGAGGGGACTGCAGAGGTTCTTTAGAAATAAACAAAACACCTCGGGAAAGGGGAAACGAAAGAGCGAGGAGGGGGAGAGGGGGAGGGAGAGGGAGAGAGGGAATCAGGGGTAGGGGGAGGGGGAGAGGGGGAGGGAGAGGGAGAGAGGGAATCAGGGGTAGGGGGAGGGGGAGAGGGAGAGGGGACTGCAGAGGTTCTTTAGAAATAAACAAAACACCTCGGGAAAGGGGAAACGAAAGAGCGAGGAGGGGGAGAGGGGGAGGGAGAGGGAGAGAGGGAATCAGGGGTAGGGGGAGGGGGAGAGGGGGAGGGAGAGGGAGAGAGGGAATCAGGGGTAGGGGGAGGGGGAGAGGGGGAGGGAGAGGGAGAGAGGGAATCAGGGTTAGGGGGAGGGGGAGAGGGAGAGGGGACTGCAGAGGTTCTTTAGAAATAAACAAAACACCTCGGGAAAGGGGAAACGAAAGAGCGAGGAGGGGGAGAGGGGGAGGGAGAGGGAGAGAGGGAATCAGGGGTAGGGGGAGGGGGAGAGGGGGAGGGAGAGGGAGAGAGGGAATCAGGGGTAGGGGGAGGGGGAGAGGGAGAGGGGACTGCAGAGGTTCTTTAGAAATAAACAAAACACCTCGGGAAAGGGGAAACGAAAGAGCGAGGAGGGGGAGAGGGGGAGGGAGAGGGAGAGAGGGAATCAGGGGTAGGGGGAGGGGGAGAGGGGGAGGGAGAGGGAGAGAGGGAATCAGGGGTAGGGGGAGGGGGAGAGGGAGAGGGGACTGCAGAGGTTCTTTAGAAATAAACAAAACACCTCGGGAAAGGGGAAACGAAAGAGCGAGGAGGGGGAGAGGGGGAGGGAGAGGGAGAGAGGGAATCAGGGGTAGGGGGAGGGGGAGAGGGGGAGGGAGAGGGAGAGAGGGAATCAGGGGTAGGGGGAGGGGGAGGGAGAGGGAGAGAGGGAATCAGGGGTAGGGGGAGGGGGAGAGGGAGAGGGGACTGCAGAGGTTCTTTAGAAATAAACAAAACACCTCGGGAAAGGGGAAACGAAAGAGCGAGGAGGGGGAGAGGGGGAGGGAGAGGGAGAGAGGGAATCAGGGGTAGGGGGAGGGGGAGAGGGGGAGGGAGAGGGAGAGAGGGAATCAGGGGTAGGGGGAGGGGGAGAGGGGGAGGGAGAGGGAGAGAGGGAATCAGGGGTAGGGGGAGGGGGAGAGGGGGAGGGAGAGGGAGAGAGGGAATCAGGGGTAGGGGGAGGGGGAGAGGGGGAGGGAGAGGGAGAGAGGGAATCAGGGGTAGGGGGAGGGGGAGAGGGAGAGGGGACTGCAGAGGTTCTTTAGAAATAAACAAAACATCTCGGGAAAGGGGAAACGAAAGAGCGAGGAGGGGGAGAGGGGGAGGGAGAGGGAGAGAGGGAATCAGGGGTAGGGGGAGGGGGAGAGGGGGAGGGAGAGGGAGAGAGGGAATCAGGGGTAGGGGGAGGGGGAGAGGGAGAGGGGACTGCAGAGGTTCTTTAGAAATAAACAAAACACCTCGGGAAAGGGGAAACGAAAGAGCGAGGAGGGGGAGAGGGGGAGGGAGAGGGAGAGAGGGAATCAGGGGTAGGGGGAGGGGGAGAGGGGGAGGGAGAGGGAGAGAGGGAATCAGGGGTAGGGGGAGGGGGAGAGGGAGAGGGGACTGCAGAGGTTCTTTAGAAATAAACAAAACACCTCGGGAAAGGGGAAACGAAAGAGCGAGGAGGGGGAGAGGGGGAGGGAGAGGGAGAGAGGGAATCAGGGGTAGGGGGAGGGGGAGAGGGGGAGGGAGAGGGATAGAGGGAATCAGGGGTAGGGGGAGGGGGAGAGGGGGAGGGAGAGGGAGAGAGGGAATCAGGGGTAGGGGGAGGGGGAGAGGGAGAGGGGACTGCAGAGGTTCTTTAGAAATAAACAAAACACCTCGGGAAAGGGGAAACGAAAGAGCGAGGAGGGGGAGAGGGGGAGGGAGAGGGAGAGAGGGAATCAGGGGTAGGGGGAGGGGGAGAGGGAGAGGGGACTGCAGAGGTTCTTTAGAAATAAACAAAACACCTCGGGTAAGGGGAAACAAATGAGCGAGGAGGGGGAGAGGGAGAGAGGGAATCAGGGGTAGGGGGAGGGGGAGAGGGAGAGTGGGGAGGGAGAGGGGACTGCAGAGGTTCTTTAGAAATAAACAAAACACCTCGGGTAAGGGGAAACAAATGAGCGAGGAGGGGGAGAGGGGGAGGGAGAGGGAGAGAGGGAATCAGGGGTAGGGGGAGGGGGAGAGGGAGAGGGGACTGCAGAGGTTCTTTAGAAATAAACAAAACACCTCGGGTAAGGGGAAACAAATGAGCGAGGAGGGGGAGAGGGAGAGAGGGAATCAGGGGTAGGGGGAGGGGGAGAGGGAGAGTGGGGAGGGAGAGGGGACTGCAGAGGTTCTTTAGAAATAAACAAAACACCTCGGGTAAGGGGAAACAAATGAGCGAGGAGGGGGAGAGGGAGAGAGGGAATCAGGGGTAGGGGGAGGGGGAGAGGGAGAGTGGGGAGGGAGAGGGGACTGCAGAGGTTCTTTAGAAATAAACAAAACACCTCGGGTAAGGGGAAACAAATGAGCGAGGAGGGGGAGAGGGGGAGGGAGAGGGAGAGAGGGAATCAGGGGTAGGGGGAGGGGGAGAGGGAGAGGGGACTGCAGAGGTTCTTTAGAAATAAACAAAACACCTCGGGTAAGGGGAAACAAATGAGCGAGGAGGGGGAGAGGGAGAGAGGGAATCAGGGGTAGGGGGAGGGGGAGAGGGAGAGTGGGGAGGGAGAGGGGACTGCAGAGGTTCTTTAGAAATAAACAAAACACCTCGGGTAAGGGGAAACAAATGAGCGAGGAGGGGGAGAGGGAGAGAGGGAATCAGGGGTAGGGGGAGGGGGAGAGGGAGAGTGGGGAGGGAGAGGGGACTGCAGAGGTTCTTTAGAAATAAACAAAACACCTCGGGTAAGGGGAAACAAATGAGCGAGGAGGGGGAGAGGGGGAGGGAGAGGGAGAGAGGGAATCAGGGGTAGGGGGAGGGGGAGAGGGAGAGGGGACTGCAGAGGTTCTTTAGAAATAAACAAAACACCTCGGGTAAGGGGAAACAAATGAGCGAGGAGGGGGAGAGGGAGAGAGGGAATCAGGGGTAGGGGGAGGGGGAGAGGGAGAGTGGGGAGGGAGAGGGGACTGCAGAGGTTCTTTAGAAATAAACAAAACACCTCGGGTAAGGGGAAACAAATGAGCGAGGAGGGGGAGAGGGGGAGTGAGAGGGAGAGAGGGAATCAGGGGTAGGGGGAGGGGGAGAGGGAGAGGGGACTGCAGAGGTTCTTTAGAAATAAACAAAACACCTCGGGAAAGGGGAAACGAAAGAGCGAGGAGGGGGAGAGGGGGAGGGAGAGGGAGAGAGGGAATCAGGGGTAGGGGGAGGGGGAGAGGGAGAGGGGACTGCAGAGGTTCTTTAGAAATAAACAAAACACCTCGGGTAAGGGGAAACAAATGAGCGAGGAGGGGGAGAGGGGGAGAGGGAATCAGGGGTAGGGGGAGGGGGAGAGGGAGAGTGGGGAGGGAGAGGGGACTGCAGAGGTTCTTTAGAAATAAACAAAACACCTCGGGTAAGGGGAAACAAATGAGCGAGGAGGGGGAGAGGGAGAGAGGGAATCAGGGGTAGGGGGAGGGGGAGAGGGAGAGTGGGGAGGGAGAGGGGACTGCAGAGGTTCTTTAGAAATAAACAAAACACCTCGGGAAAGGGGAAACGAAAGAGCGAGGAGGGGGAGAGGGGGAGGGAGAGGGAGAGAGGGAATCAGGGGTAGGGGGAGGGGGAGAGGGAGAGGGGACTGCAGAGGTTCTTTAGAAATAAACAAAACACCTCGGGAAAGGGGAAACGAAAGAGCGAGGAGGGGGAGAGGGGGAGGGAGAGGGAGAGAGGGAATCAGGGGTAGGGGGAGGGGGAGAGGGGGAGGGAGAGGGAGAGAGGGAATCAGGGGTAGGGGGAGGGGGAGAGGGGGAGGGAGAGGGAGAGAGGGAATCAGGGGTAGGGGGAGGGGGAGAGGGAGAGGGGACTGCAGAGGTTCTTTAGAAATAAACAAAACACCTCGGGAAAGGGGAAACAAATGAGCGAGGAGGGGGAGAGGGGGAGGGAGAGGGAGAGAGGGAATCAGGGGTAGGGGGAGGGGGAGAGGGAGAGTGGGGAGGGAGAGGGGACTGCAGAGGTTCTTTAGAAATAAACAAAACACCTCGGGAAAGGGGAAACGAAAGAGCGAGGAGGGGGAGAGGGGGAGGGAGAGGGAGAGAGGGAATCAGGGGTAGGGGGAGGGGGAGAGGGAGAGGGGACTGCAGAGGTTCTTTAGAAATAAACAAAACACCTCGGGAAAGGGGAAACGAAAGAGCGAGGAGGGGGAGAGGGGGAGGGAGAGGGAGAGAGGGAATCAGGGGTAGGGGGAGGGGGAGAGGGAGAGTGGGGAGGGAGAGGGGACTGCAGAGGTTCTTTAGAAATAAACAAAACACCTCGGGAAAGGGGAAACGAAAGAGCGAGGAGGGGGAGAGGGGGGGTGAGAGGGAGAGAGGGAATCAGGGGTAGGGGGAGGGGGAGAGGGAGAGGGGACTGCAGAGGTTCTTTAGAAATAAACAAAACACCTCGGGAAAGGGGAAACGAAAGAGCGAGGAGGGGGAGAGGGGGAGGGAGAGGGAGAGAGGGAATCAGGGGTAGGGGGAGGGGGAGAGGGAGAGTGGGGAGGGAGAGGGGACTGCAGAGGTTCTTTAGAAATAAACAAAACACCTCGGGAAAGGGGAAACGAAAGAGCGAGGAGGGGGAGAGGGGGGGTGAGAGGGAGAGAGGGAATCAGGGGTAGGGGGAGGGGGAGAGGGAGAGTGGGGAGGGAGAGGGGACTGCAGAGGTTCTTTAGAAATAAACAAAACACCTCGGGAAAGGGGAAACGAAAGAGCGAGGAGGGGGAGAGGGGGAGGGAGAGGGAGAGAGGGAATCAGGGGTAGGGGGAGGGGGAGAGGGGGAGGGAGAGGGAGAGAGGGAATCAGGGGTAGGGGGAGGGGGAGAGGGAGAGGGGACTGCAGAGGTTCTTTAGAAATAAACAAAACACCTCGGGTAAGGGGAAACAAATGAGCGAGGAGGGGGAGAGGGGGAGGGAGAGGGAGAGAGGGAATCAGGGGTAGGGGGAGGGGGAGAGGGAGAGTGGGGAGGGAGAGGGGACTGCAGAGGTTCTTTAGAAATAAACAAAACACCTCGGGAAAGGGGAAACGAAAGAGCGAGGAGGGGGAGAGGGGGAGGGAGAGGGAGAGAGGGAATCAGGGGTAGGGGGAGGGGGAGAGGGAGAGTGGGGAGGGAGAGGGGACTGCAGAGGTTCTTTAGAAATAAACAAAACACCTCGGGAAAGGGGAAACGAAAGAGCGAGGAGGGGGAGAGGGGGAGGGAGAGGGAGAGAGGGAATCAGGGGTAGGGGGAGGGGGAGAGGGAGAGTGGGGAGGGAGAGGGGACTGCAGAGGTTCTTTAGAAATAAACAAAACACCTCGGGAAAGGGGAAACGAAAGAGCGAGGAGGGGGAGAGGGGGAGGGAGAGGGAGAGAGGGAATCAGGGGTAGGGGGAGGGGGAGAGGGAGAGTGGGGAGGGAGAGGGGACTGCAGAGGTTCTTTAGAAATAAACAAAACACCTCGGGAAAGGGGAAACGAAAGAGCGAGGAGGGGGAGAGGGGGGGTGAGAGGGAGAGAGGGAATCAGGGGTAGGGGGAGGGGGAGAGGGAGAGGGGACTGCAGAGGTTCTTTAGAAATAAACAAAACACCTCGGGAAAGGGGAAACAAATGAGCGAGGAGGGGGAGAGGGGGAGGGAGAGGGAGAGAGGGAATCAGGGGTAGGGGGAGGGGGAGAGGGAGAGTGGGGAGGGAGAGGGGACTGCAGAGGTTCTTTAGAAATAAACAAAACACCTCGGGAAAGGGGAAACGAAAGAGCGAGGAGGGGGAGAGGGGGGGTGAGAGGGAGAGAGGGAATCAGGGGTAGGGGGAGGGGGAGAGGGAGAGGGGACTGCAGAGGTTCTTTAGAAATAAACAAAACACCTCGGGAAAGGGGAAACAAATGAGCGAGGAGGGGGAGAGGGGGAGGGAGAGGGAGAGAGGGAATCAGGGGTAGGGGGAGGGGGAGAGGGAGAGTGGGGAGGGAGAGGGGACTGCAGAGGTTCTTTAGAAATAAACAAAACACCTCGGGAAAGGGGAAACGAAAGAGCGAGGAGGGGGAGAGGGGGAGGGAGAGGGAGAGAGGGAATCAGGGGTAGGGGGAGGGGGAGAGGGAGAGTGGGGAGGGAGAGGGGACTGCAGAGGTTCTTTAGAAATAAACAAAACACCTCGGGAAAGGGGAAACGAAAGAGCGAGGAGGGGGAGAGGGGGGGTGAGAGGGAGAGAGGGAATCAGGGGTAGGGGGAGGGGGAGAGGGAGAGGGGACTGCAGAGGTTCTTTAGAAATAAACAAAACACCTCGGGAAAGGGGAAACAAATGAGCGAGGAGGGGGAGAGGGGGAGGGAGAGGGAGAGAGGGAATCAGGGGTAGGGGGAGGGGGAGAGGGAGAGTGGGGAGGGAGAGGGGACTGCAGAGGTTCTTTAGAAATAAACAAAACACCTCGGGAAAGGGGAAACGAAAGAGCGAGGAGGGGGAGAGGGGGAGGGAGAGGGAGAGAGGGAATCAGGGGTAGGGGGAGGGGGAGAGGGAGTGTGGGGAGGGAGAGGGGACTGCAGAGGTTATTTAGAAATAAACAAAACACCTCGGGAAAGGGGAAACGAAAGAGCGAGGAGGGGGAGAGGGGGAGGGAGAGGGAGAGAGGGAATCAGGGGTAGGGGGAGGGGGAGAGGGAGAGTGGGGAGGGAGAGGGGACTGCAGAGGTTCTTTAGAAATAAACAAAACACCTCGGGAAAGGGGAAACGAAAGAGCGAGGAGGGGGAGAGGGGGAGGGAGAGGGAGAGAGGGAATCAGGGGTAGGGGGAGGGGGAGAGGGAGTGTGGGGAGGGAGAGGGGACTGCAGAGGTTATTTAGAAATAAACAAAACACCTCGGGAAAGGGGAAACGAAAGAGCGAGGAGGGGGAGAGGGGGAGGGAGAGGGAGAGAGGGAATCAGGGGTAGGGGGAGGGGGAGAGGGAGAGTGGGGAGGGAGAGGGGACTGCAGAGGTTCTTTAGAAATAAACAAAACACCTCGGGAAAGGGGAAACGAAAGAGCGAGGAGGGGGAGAGGGGGAGGGAGAGGGAGAGAGGGAATCAGGGGTAGGGGGAGGGGGAGAGGGAGAGTGGGGAGGGAGAGGGGACTGCAGAGGTTCTTTAGAAATAAACAAAACACCTCGGGAAAGGGGAAACGAAAGAGCGAGGAGGGGGAGAGGGGGAGGGAGAGGGAGAGAGGGAATCAGGGGTAGGGGGAGGGGGAGAGGGAGTGTGGGGAGGGAGAGGGGACTGCAGAGGTTATTTAGAAATAAACAAAACACCTCGGGAAAGGGGAAACGAAAGAGCGAGGAGGGGGAGAGGGGGAGGGAGAGGGAGAGAGGGAATCAGGGGTAGGGGGAGGGGGAGAGGGAGTGTGGGGAGGGAGAGGGGACTGCAGAGGTTATTTAGAAATAAACAAAACACCTCGGGAAAGGGGAAACGAAAGAGCGAGGAGGGGGAGAGGGGGAGGGAGAGGGAGAGAGGGAATCAGGGGTAGGGGGAGGGGGAGAGGGAGTGTGGGGAGGGAGAGGGGACTGCAGAGGTTATTTAGAAATAAACAAAACACCTCGGGAAAGGGGAAACGAAAGAGCGAGGAGGGGGAGAGGGGGAGGGAGAGGGAGAGAGAGAATCAGGGGTAGGGGGAGGGGGAGAGGGAGAGTGGGGAGGGAGAGGGGACTGCAGAGGTTCTTTAGAAATAAACAAAACACCTCGGGAAATGGGAAATGAAAGAGCGAGGAGGGGGAGAGGGGGAGGGAGAGGGAGAGAGAGAATCAGGGGTAGGGGGAGGGGGAGAGGGAGTGTGGGGAGGGAGAGGGGACTGCAGAGGTTATTTAGAAATAAACAAAACACCTCGGGAAAGGGGAAACGAAAGAGCAAGGAGGAGGAGGAGGAGGAGGAGGAGGAGAAGGAGAACTCTTGAGGGTCACCTGCAACACCAGGTGCCAAGGAATGCTCTTCATCTCCTCTCACCTCCTCAAGTGAACCCTCCTCCTTCAACAAGAATAATAAAGGCGAGACAATGAAAGGTGGAAAGTGGCCTCCTCCTTCGACGATAAGCCATGACTCATGGTCTCATTCATTTTCCTAAAAGGTTTAAAATGCAGTTTTTGAAGTTTAAAATGCATTTTTCTAAGTTTAAAATGCAAATTTTTAAGTTTAAATTGCAATTTTTAGAGTTTAAAATGCATTTTTTAAAAGTTTAAATTGCAATTCTTAAAGTTTAAAATGCAATTTTTTAAGTTTACAATGCAATTTTCTATTTAAAAACGCAATTTTTTAAGTTTAAAATCCAATTTTTTTTCCAAAATGCAAGTTTTTTTAATGTCTTCTATATTCCTATAAATGGTAGTTTATGTCCAAGTTTAACAACAGAGTATTCTTAAATAATTGTCTTAAGAATCCAGTTATTATTATTATCATTATTATTATTATTATTATTATTGTTGTTGTTGTTTTTATTATTATTATTATTATTATTATTATTATTATTATTATTATTATTATTATTATTATTATTATTATTATTACAAGCTAAGCTATAGGCTTTAGTTGGAAAAGAATGATGATATAAGCCCAAGGGCTCCAACAGGGAAAAATTATCCCTGAGGAAAGGGAACAAGGCAATAAATAAACTACAAGGTATATGATAAACAATCAAAATAAAACATTTCAAGAACAGTAACAACATTAAATTAGATAATTCACATGTAAACTTTAAAAACTTCAAAGAAACAAAAACAAGAAGAAGAAAAATTAAAGTTAGAGAAAAGTACTGTAGTTAGATGTTTCTATATGCGTCCACCAAAAAAACAAAAAAGTAATCGTCCAAGATTTTCGTATTGAATAGAATAAAATTAACTGTCATATTGCAATTAGATACCCATTAACATAAACATTGAGCTCCCATTAACATAAACATGTTCAATGGACCAAAAACTGAGAAAAGTTTATTTAGGAGAAGAGAGAAAGGAAGGAAATATATATATATATATATATATATATATATATATATATATATATATATATATATATATATATATATATATATATATATATATATATATATACATATATATATATATATATATATATATATATATATATATATATATATATATATATATATATATATATATATATATATATATATATATATATATATATACCTATATATATATATATATATATATATATATATATATATATATATATATATATATATATATGTGTGTGTGTGTGTGTGTGTGTGTGTGTGTGTGTAATGATAAAAATGTCTGCCTATATATATGTATATATATAATTGTATTTCCGGTCACGCTCAGTTCTGCCCGTCCCTCGAGTAGGGTGAGAGGGAGTAATCATACTTTGGGTAGAGGATGTGTGTGTGCATATCTATCTAAATATTTAGCCATCATTTTTAACGAGCCACGTGCAATAGTGTGTATATATATATATATATATATATATATATATATATATATATATATATATATATATATATATATATATATATATATATATATATATATATATATATATATATATTACAAAAACCGTTATTAACCTCCTATTTTGCTTGCATTTCAGCACATCTCAAACCATATTCTAGATCGAAAACGGTATATTTTTGGTCCCAATATCTGATTGTTTGCTTAACTTTTGAGTCCGATTGTTTAATTGCAGGATTGTGTCTGCATTTGCTAAGGGGTTTTGTTGAAACCTCTGAAGAGATTGTTTATGTTTGAGATTTTAATCATAGGTCTGTTGTCTGTTGCTTCAGGAGCAAGTTCTAGTTTAAGGGTTTAAAGGTCGCTCATGAATGGCAGAGGCAAGGGTCAGTGACTGCCCTAGAGAGTGACCATATATACATATGATTAGCGCCAAAGCCCCCTCTCCACCCAAGCTAGGACCAAGGAGGGCCAGGCAGTGGCTGCTGATGACTCAGCAGATAGACCCATAGACTCCTCCAAACCCCCCATGCTTAGCTTAAAAGGTTGGTGAGGTTGCAACAACCAAAGAAACTATCGAGTTCGAGCGGGACTCGAACCCCAGTCTGGCATTCATTGACGTTACCACATCAGCCCGCACAACCCTAAATTGGCATCAGATACAGACGACTTGGTTGGACAGCAAACAATTGTATGATAATGCCATGTTTCCGGTCATTTGCACATACTATTTTCAATTATACAGTGATTACAAAACTGAAAATTTGGGTACAACTGCCTTAGATTTTGGTAGGGGAACTTGTTGTGGTCCCAGGAAAGCACATCAGACTGGAAGTTTAATGCAAGCCCAGGGAAATAATCTCCCGGAAATGCAAATAATCAGGCATTATTTGTTCGTTCATGCAATGGGAGATAAAGTATCATTGGAGGGAGAAGGGATTATTGAGGTAGAATCATTTAAACATTTAGGAACTATGATCTTTATTACAGGGTTCTTAGAACTGGAGTTTAATGAGACATAAAAAAAAATCAAATCAAACAATGGCTAGGTTAAGATAAATTTGGATATCAAATCTCCTGAAATTACACATAAAAATCAGGCTATATATCAGCTTAGTGAGATTAATGTTGCAGCATGGACATGAGTCATGATATGATAATAAGACAATATCCAACAGATTTTGTAGTATTGAGAACAAATCCCTCATAAGAATATTGGAAGTTGAATGTCAAGACAGGATTAGAAATGAAACTATGAGAGATTACTCGAGTGCCATATATGGATGAGATCATAGTGAGGGTTAGGTGAAATGGTTCGGGTATGCTCTTCGCACTCCCCAATAGATTTTAGTTTACCAAACTTTGGACTAGGCTCCACGAGGCACTAAAAGAGTTGGAAGACCCTGGCCTACATGACTGAGGACTATAAAGCGTGAAGTAGATTATGAAGGGAGAAGTATTGATTTATAAGCTCAAGATGGAGACGACTGGCGAAATCTTACCGAGAGTCTTTGCTTTAGTAAGCGTAGATGATAACGTTACAAAAGTAATAAATGTAAGTCCGTTGGCAGAGTTTGAGTCATGAGAAGTCTAACGTAGTGGTAGCGTCCTTGCCAGGTGATTGCCAGACTGGGGTTCGAGTCCCGCTCAAAATCGTTAGTTCCTTTGTTCTTTGCAACCTCACCATCCTTGTTAACAAAAGAGGCGGGGGCCGGTTGTGGGGTAGCCTCTAGGTCTATTACTGAGTCATTAGCAGCTATTGTCTGGCTCTCCTTGGTCCTAGCTTGGGTGGAGAGGAGGCTTTGGGGCTGATTATATGTATATATGGTCAGTCTTTAGGGCATTGTCCTGTTTCATAGGGCAATGTCACTGTCCCTTGCCTCTGCCATTCATGAGTGGTCTTTAAACTTTTAAAGGTTGATTGGTAAAACTCGCATGCTTTGACTCCATACTCTTTTGAGAGGTAGATGGCCAAAATTGAAAATTTTACGGTTTTGGTTTTCTCGGTAGCTGTATAAGAATGCTATAGATGCATCTGTATTTATTTAGTTATGTTTTAAAAAATAAGTCAACACGAATATTGAGAGGGATCCATTGTCGTACTATGAGACCAGTCAAAGGACCCAATAACTCTTCAGCCGTAGTACCTCATCGGGAGGCTGGTGCCTTGGCTGACCTACTTCTATTAACGTGGTGTTTTTTATTTTTTTTATTATTTTATGGGGGTAAGCACGGTTACCTTCTTTTTGTAGGACTTTGCTTTGGCATTGGGGTAGACCGTAGCCCAGATCGGCTGCCCTGCCTAACATCGCTTAAACCTCAGTAGCTTATGTTCATGCGTTGTACTATAGTCCATTTCTTTTAGCGAGTCATATTTGCACCGACTCGCAGCGGTGCCCTTTTAGCTCGGAAAAGTTTCCTGATCGCTGATTGGTTGGACAAGATAATTCTAACCAATCAGCGACCAGGAAACTTTTCCGAGCTAAAAGGGCACCGTTGCGAGTCGGTGCAAATATGACTCGCTAAAAGAAATGGACTATAGTCACCAGCGTCCTTCCTCCCAGCAGCGAGGAGACTTGGCTAGGTTAGGTCGACAGTTCGAGACGTGTGAGGTGTCTACCTACTAGCAATGTAGATCATAAAGTGGAGCCAACTGTACCATTTTCACTAACTCATTCGTAAGTTTCTTCTTTTGGCAATCATTGTTTTAATGTTAGGTCACTGCAGTAAAGGCCAACAGCTCTGGAAATGATTTACGCACCTCTATAATTAATAAAGAAACTTAGGCACCGTTGAAAGAGAGAGAGAGAGAGAGAGAGAGAGAGAGAGAGAGAGAGAGAGAGAGAGAGAGAGAGAGAGAGAGAGATGTTTGGAAAGTTGGGGTGGGAAGGTAGAAAATAATGTAGCCAAAAAAAAAAATAAATAAATAAATAAAAGAGATCCACACGCACGTGATATTTTTTTCTTAAATGTTATTTTGTATTGTTACAAATCAGCGTTATAATGATAACAATAATTTGTTATTATTATTATTATTATTATTATTATTATTATTATTGTTATTATTATTTAGTTATTAGTACTAGTGTACGCAACCTGTCAAGAATAAGGTCAAAATATTTATATTTAACCCTTCCGGTATTCTTCCCGCTTCCTAACTACAACACGGCAGTTTCAGCAATTTGCGGTAGATTGTGGTTTCCGAGTGTATCTCTCTGGGTACTCCCTCTCCCCAGGGTATGACTGTTCCTACTCCTACGCGAGGGACGGGGAGAGACCGCGTAGTCATACGTCTGGCAATGCCGCTGTGCCTGACAGGATATATATATATATATATATATATATATATATATATATATATATATATATATATATATATATAGAGAGAGAGAGAGAGAGAGAGAGAGAGAGAGAGAGAGAGAGAGAGAGAGAGAGAGAGACGTTGTTTTTTATTATATAGGGAAAATTATTATTATTATTTTTATTATTATTAGTATCATTATTATCATTATTATTTTTGATATTGTTACTATAATTTTTATCATTAGTGTTATTATTATTATTATTATTATTATTATTATCATCATCATTATTATTATTATTACTATTAATTTTAACATTATTATTACTATTATTATTATTATTATTATTATTATTATTATTATTTTTATTATTATTATTATTAGTATTAATATTATTATTATCATTATTATTATTATGATTAATATTATTATTATTATTTATTATTGCTAATTATTATTTTTATTATTATTATTATCATTATTATTATCATCATTATTATTATTATGCAAGGCATAAAGAACCCCTATCTAACCGCACGAACACAAACAAAAACTAGAAAGGGTTTTTCCCCAAACCTTTGTTTACGTGACATTCAGCAACACTGAATGGGCGTGTCTATTCGCAACTCAATGCTCATCTTTGCTTTTCTATTTCCTCGCGTGTATGACGTTGTTATTATTATTATTATTATTATTATTATTATTATTATTATTATTATTATTATTATTTCCTACTATATTTATTATATGCCTTTTTTTTGCCAGTCTTAACGCAGAAATGATATGAGGATGGGTTGCGTCTTGCATCGAGTGGATGCGTACGTGACCTTAAGGTGTGAAGTCGGTGATTATGTGAGGTATACTGCTAGTGTGTGTGTGTGTGTGCGTGTGTGTGTGCGTGTGTGTGTGATAGAACCGGAAAGATGGGTCTTTCTGTTAGCAGCTGTTGGTGAGGAAAAATTGTAACTTGAATAAATTTAGATGACGTGATTCATATGTCACATTTACTTTATAAGATGTCAAAGAGAAAAGCGGTTGAATTTTCTCTGCTTGTATGTTCCTATCTCTGTCTTTTGAGTTATTTGGTGTGATTCTTTCTCAATTTGGATACACGTACACATATATGTATATATATGTGTGTATATATATATATATATATATATATATATATATTTGTGTATATATATATATATATATATATATATATATATATATATATATATATATATATATATATATTTGTTTGTATATATATATATATATATATATATATATATATATATATATATATATGGGTGTGTATGTATGTATAAATAAAAGTAATATATATATATATATATATATATATATATATATATATATATATATATATATATATATATAATTTAAGTTTATATGTATGTATTACTGGCTTATGATAATATATGTACGGCATACATATTTACACAAATGTGTGGGTTATGTAAGGCCGTCTGTATATACATAATCATTACCATTATAATTACTGCAGTTCCCTGGATATTGAGTTACATTGAGTACTAGAAAAAGCGTGATGCCACAAGCAGGGTCTTCGTCATTCTCTTCTGCAAAGGAAAAAATACCAGATTAAATCAACTTTGTTTTGAGTAACTTGGTTATTGTACTTGCTTGCTGTAACTCTCTATTGCTTTTAACACATTTCTGTTTACGTATTTTGAAGTATGAATAGACTTGTAGATTCATAAGGCAGCCGTATGATATGCGTATTTTGCGTATTTCTATTTTGCTATTGCTTATTGGCTTGTTCGTTTATTTGTTTCCTTCATATATACATGAGTATATTTTATGCAATGAAATGGTATTATTATTATTATTATTATTATTATTATTATTATTTCTAGTTGGAAGAGTAGGATGCTATGAGCCCAGGGGCTCCAACAGAGAAAATAGCCCAGTAAGGAAAGGAAACAAGGAAAAATAAAATATTTTAAGAACAGTACCAACATTGAAATAGATATTTCCTATATAAACTTTAAAACTTTAACAAAACAAGAGGAAAAGAAAAAAGGTAGAATAGTGTGCCTGAATGTACCTTCAAGCAAGAGAACTCCAACCCAAGACAGTGGAAGACCATAGTACAGAGGCTATGGCACTACCCATGACTAGAGAATAATGGTTTGATATACGGAGAAAGTTTGGTCAGTCAAATAAAAGGAATTGCATGGAAATAATTGCCTCATTTTATCGTATTTGGCATATTTCGTGTCCGTATATTTTATTATTTATTTATAGATATATTATTTATTTACTCTCAAGTGACGTAACGTATATGAGGTTTCCTTGCAATTCTCTCTTCTTTTGATCATATGTATCCACTTATGTTTTTTAAACATATGTATTGTTTTCATTTGTTTTCGTTCTATTTAGTTTCCTTCCTTTCCTATATTCTTCTTATTCCTTCCTTTCCTTCATTCTTCTTATTCCTCCCTTTCCTTTATTCTTCTTATTCCTTCCTTTCCTTTATTCTTCTTATTCCTTCCTTTTCTCTATTCTTCTTATTCCCTCCTTTCCTTTATTCTTCTTATTCCTAACCTTTCCTTTATTCTTCTTATTCCCTCCTTTCCTTTATTCTTCTTATTCCTTCCTTTCCTTTATTCTTCTTATTCCTCCCTTTCCTTCATTCTTCTTATTCCTCCCTTTCCTTTATTCTTCTTATTCCTCCCTTTCCTTCATTCTTCTTATTCCTCCCTTTCCTTCATTCTTCTTATTCCTTCCTTTCCTATATTCTTCTTATTCCTTCCTTTCCTTCATTCTTCTTATTCCTCCCTTTCCTATATTCTTCTTATTCCTCCCTTTCCTTTATTCTTCTTATTCCTTCCTTTCCTTCATTCTTCTTATTCCTCCCTTTCCTTTATTCTTCTTATTCCTTCCTTTCCTTTATTCTTCTTATTCCTTCCTTTTCCTTTATTCTTCTTCCATCATTAATTCAGGGTTGCCTTTCTTTCATTTAGATATTTCTTTTTTTTACACTTTTGTCTTATTATTTTATCTCTACTTTTGTCTTCGGTATTTCCTGCTGATAAGTAAAATAACACTAATTTAAAGGTGTGATTCACGCACGACACTTAACATACATTATGTCTTACTTTCAGTTTTTATCTCTTCTAATTGTATGCTGTCACCATAGAGTATCATTGAACCCCCTCACTTTTTATTATTTATATTCCTCGTGTTTAATACTTTGCTAACACCTTTACTTAAGTTTAATATATCTTTTGCTGTGATTCTGTCAAGTAAAAAGTGTAATTCTACTTTTTAATTCATTCTTAACTTCCGTCAATTTTTGTTCTGTTAATATATATTATAACAGATGAATCTTCAGTTTTTCTTCTACTTTGTAATTATGTTTTTTCCTCTCTCCTATTAACCTTTGAGTGACTTCTTCGTTCTTGCGAAAACTTCTTCTTTTTATGTAATTTTCATTTCTTTATGTACCATCCATCTGTATTTTGTTTCTTTGTTTTTTAGTTCTTCCCTTAAACATCTCTCTCTCTCTCTCTCTCTCTCTCTCTCTCTCTCTCTCTCTCTCTCTCTCTCTCTCTCTCTCTCTCAATGTTAGATCTAGTGCTATGAAGAATCCCCTCTCCATTGCTTCTTGACAATATCTTAGACTTTTAGTTTTCCCGATTATTGACCATTTTTCCTTTTCTCTTTTCATTTTAACTAGTATGTGTCTCTCTCTACTTCTTTGATAATGGTCGTTTTGTATATGGATAGGCCTATAGTCCATTTCTTTTTGCGAGTCATATTTGCACAGACTCGCAGCAGTGCTATTTTAGCTCGGAAAAGTTTCCTGATCGCTGATTGGTTGGACAAGATAATTCTAACCAATCAGCGATTAGGAAACGTTTCCGAGCTAAAAGGGCACCGTTGTGAGTCAGTGCAAATATGACTCGCTAAAAGAAATGGACTATAGTTCCTATTTCTGGCTTTCCTATCCTGCTGGCTTCCATTATTTCAATGTTAGTTACTCCTAGATTATCTTCAAACAGCAGTTCACGCCTAGCTTTCTGCTAACTGGCCAATACCAGTCATATTACGACGACTGTTTAGTACTCTTGACTGTGAGGTATTTATTGACGGAATGCCTCACTTAAAGTACCGAAAGAAATAGATATCTGTTTAAGACTCTAGGTGAGGATGCCAGGTTCATCCTCTCCAAGATTCTTGGACATGATGTGTCATACTATGCTAGCGGTATTTTTAGATTTATTAATGAAGCAGGTCTCCTGAAAGCCATTTAACTTTTATAATGGCATCTTTGCTTTGAGGGTTTTAATTGAATATGCTTTTATTCTTTATCTAGAATAAGTGATATCGACGTCAATGACCTTAGCTGTCAGGCTGACAGAAAACTTCAAATCAATCAATCAATCAAACCTAGCCCTATCACTACGCTGTCTGTCATCTGTGCTTTCCTCTGCATTCCACACACAATACTTGCTACCACAAGTAAGGAAATAACAGACACACAAAACGAGCATTCCTGGTGGAAAAGGATACTTCTTTCATAGCCCGGGATGGACCGAGTCCGGAGTATTAAAATAAACCAATAAAACAAAAGTAGACATACTTAAATAAACTAAAAAAAAAAAAAAAAAAAAAACAGAAAAAAGAATAATCATGAAAACACAAGTCCCTCGGAGGCTGGCAAGAGAACTCACCTCCTGGAAGTCCACAAGGCATGATGTCACAGCCCCCCCCCCAAAAAAAAAATATATATATATATATATATATATATATATATATATATATATATATATATATATATATATATATATATATATATATATATAAAATAAACAACAACAAAGAGCTAATGGGTCTGCCCCAATCTTTTCACCTCCCACTGTACTTCACTTTAACATTATTCCCTCAAATCCTTATCCTTGCCCACCTATCCTATCCCCCTATACAGTAGCTCTGTAGCTGTATTCCACAGCATTGTATATTACCAGGTTTTTCTTTTTTCTTTTTCCCATGTGTCTTTAACCTCTTCTCTAACCTTTTCTCTGATATCCTTTAATGGTGTTATCCTACCTTTCCTACACCTATCGTATCCTTTATTTTTACTATTGCATGTTCTAGTACAGTTTAAAGGTTTAAAGGTCGCTCGTGAATGGCAGAGGCAAGGGACAGTGACATTGCCCCTAGCAATCAGGACAATGCCCTAGAGACTGACCATATATTATATGATCAGCGCCCAAGCCTCCTCTCCAACCAAGCTAGGACCAGGGAGAACCAGGCAGTGGTTGCTGATGACTCAGCAGATAGACCTAAAGGCTCCCCCAAACCACCTAAACTTAGCTCACAAGGATGGTAAGGTTGCAGACACTAATGGCACTAATGAGTCTGAGCGGGACTCGAACCCCAGTCTGGCAAACACCAGACAGAGACGTTACCGATCAGGCTTCATTAATTTCGGTACACTTGTTGGGAAGCTAAGGAGACGTCAGTGTACCGGAATTACTGGAGCCAACTGTACCTCTAGCCTATCATTAGACTTCAACTCTTTGTGCTCTACCTTCATATACTTATGAGAACCCTTTCATCATCTACAAAATTACGTAAGTCTTGTTTTTATGCAGTACTTTATATTTATCCCTTCTCAGTTTTACATAATCAATATGGTACCAATAGTCATAACCTACTCCATCTTGTTTTTTTTATTACAATCTTGTTGCTCTCGGTACAATTGGCCGGTTTTATTTCAACATCCTCTTCGTTTTCCAGCTGTTTTTATCCACAATCTTTCCTTCTTGCCTCGTTCCTGCCTCATTATCATCGTCCATTTTCATCAGTTTTTAGTTGTCCGTTCTGTATTCCTTTTTTTTCCCCCACAACTTCTCACTTATGTGCTGCCACCTCACTTTGTCTTGCTACCTGCCATCATCGGGCTGGAGTGTAAATCCTGCCGAAGTCGTTAAACTTTACATATTGCGTATAAAATAGTTGAGTCATCTTTCTTTACAAATCAATAAAAAGAAGGAAACTAGCCGAAGTATGTGGTTACTCAGTGATATTGTTTTTTGGGCTGCTAATCTATAAATCTACACCTGTATATATATATATATATATATATATATATATATATATATATATATATATATATATATATATATGTGTGTGTGTGTGTGTGTGTGTATGTGTGTGTGTATGTAGTATCTATCTATCTATCTATGTATATATGTGTATATATCATAGACTCCTTGGTATATATATATATATATATATATATATATATATATATATATATATATATATATGTGTGTGTGTGTGTGTGTGTGTGTATGTGTGTGTGTATGTAGTATCTATCTATCTATCTATGTATATATGTGTATATATCATAGACTCCTTGGTATATATATATATATATATATATATATATATATATATATATATATATATATATATATATATATAGTTTGTATGTGAGTATATACATGTCTGTCTATATATGCAAATATATCTGGTTTATACATATAAATTTATATATATATATATATATATATATATATATATATATATATATATATATATATATATATATATATATACATGCACACACACATTTTAAGACCTTGTACAGCACTGTGTAGAATATAAGAATCTACTTTTGGTGGCATTTGTGGACTATGAAAAAGTGTGGAGAGTCTTGGGTATTATGGAGTTCCTCTTAATTTTAAAAATGTAAA
>NC_090725.1:300586734-300599234 GCF_036898095.1 Palaemon carinicauda | reverse complement strand
ATAATAATAATGATGATGATGATGATGATATTAATATTAATAATTAATAATTGATAATAATAAAGATAATAATAATAATAATGATAATAATAATAATAATAATTAATAATAATAATAATAATAATAGTTTGAATAATTTTGATAATAATTATTGTAATAATTTTAATAATAATTTTGATATTATTGTGTGATATATATATATATATATATATATATATATATATATATATATATATATATATATATATATATATATATATATATACATATACACATATTCCGACCAATAGTCTTAGTTATTGAAATGTAATTCCTATCAAGTGCTTGAAAATTGACTCCATACATAAATAATAAACCATTACCTTGAGAGCCATCTGTACCGCTTACGTAAGCGTGGAATAATGATTGCGTCATCGATAAACACCTGTTCTGAGTAAATCCACTGCTCTCTGTCACGTACGCTACGATATGCAGGATTTAAAAAAAAAAAAAAAAAAAGAAATATGAGGGTAGAACATCGTGATATAGATCATCAAGCACTAGTGTCAGATAATGTTTGTGTAAAGATTAAACTCTTATTATTATTATTATTATTATTATTATTATTATTATTATTATTATTATTATTATTGTTGTTGTTGTTGTTGTTGTATCATTATTATTGTAATAATAATAATTATTATTATTAATATTATTATTATTATTATTATTATTATTATTATTATTATTATTATTATTATTATTATTATTATCTGAGCTACAACCCTAGTTGAAAAAGCAGCTGCTATAAGCCCAAGGACTCCTATAGTGAACAATAGCCCAGTGAGGAAAGGAAATATTATTATCATTATTATTATTATCATTATTATCATTATTATCTAAGCTACAACCCTAGTTGGAAAAGCAAGATGCTATAAGCCCAAGGGCTCCAATAGGGAAAAATTAGCCCAGTGAGGAAAGGAAATAAGGAAATAAATAAATGAAGAGAAAAAATCAACAATAAAATATTTTAAAGACAGTAACAACATCAAAATAGATATTTTATATATAATCTATAAGAAGACTTATGTCAGCCTGTTCAACATAAAAAACATTTGATGCGAGTTTGAATTTTAGAAGTTTTACCGATTCAACTACCCGACTAGGAAGATCATCCCACAACTTGGTCACAGCTGGAATGAAACTTCTAGTATACTGTATAGTATTGAACCTCATGATGGAGAAGGCCTGAAAATTAGAATTAACTAGTAATCTTATTTAGGGATTAAGAGGTTCAATATGAAATAGGAAATTCCTTTACGATTATTTGTGGAATGAAGCTGATAGTTTAAGATATCCGCCTAGAATTCCCCTGCCCTTATCATAAAAAGGAAAAATGTGTTTTCTTGTTCAAGAAGGAATGAGTTTTATTATTATTATTATTATTATTATTATTATTATTATTATCACAAGCTAGTTAGAAAAGCATGACGCTATAAGCCCAAGGGTTCCAACAGAGAAAAATAGCCCAGTGAGGAAAGGAAACAAGGAAATAAACAGCAAGAGAAGAATAAACAATAAAAAAGAAATATTTTAAGAAGAGCAACACACAACACACGAAAAGAGGAATAGAAATAAGATCGAACATTGTGCCCAAATGTACGTACCCCAGGCAAGAGAACTCTAACCCAAGACAGTGGAAGGCCATGGTACAGGGGCTATGGCACTACCCAAGAGTAATGAACAACGATTTAATTTTGAAGTGCCCCTTCTCCTAGAAGAGTTACTTACCATAGCTAAAGAGTCTCTTCTACCCTTAAAGCAAGGAATTCTTCCTGAACAGTTAAAGTTCTAAGTGGTGCATTCACTATTACTTCAAATATAATCTTAGCAGTTTAATTCTTCAGAAAATCCCTTTAGTCTAACTAATATAAAATAATCTTTAGGATATACCCAAGTGATTGAGACTTTTTAGTAGATATTGTGGAAAATAGGGTCAAATATCTAAGTTCATTTTATGAATATGAAAAGTCTATTGGTTCTTATTGTCTAGATAAAATAATGAAACGTTATTTTCCAGGGCATGATAAGGTTGCATGAAATTAAGGTTACATAAAATTAAGGTAACTTGAAATTAAGGTTACATGATATTAAGTTTACATGAGATTAAGGTTACATGAGATTAAGGTTACATGAAATTAATGTTACAGGAGATTTAGAGTACATGACATTAAGGTTACATCGAATTAAAGTTACATGAGATCAAGGTTTTTTTTAAATTAAGGTTACATGAGATTAAGGTTTTATGAAATTAATGTTACAGGAGATTAAGGTTACATGAAATTAAGGTTACATGAGATTAACGTTACTGGAGATTAAGGTTACATGAAATTAATGTTACAGGAGATTAAAGTTACATGAAATTATTGTCAAATGAGGTTAAGGTTACATGAAATTAAAGTTACACGAAATTAAGGTTACATGAAATTATGTCATAAATTGCTTAGAACTGTCCCAAGTTAGCAGTATGCTCTGAAAGTAAACTATAAAGCAAAAATAATGTAAATATTTAGACTATGTGAAATATCCTTGTATGCTAAATCGTTTGATGCACTTAGGGTGAATACCCGATATTTACAGCAATATGAGAATGTTATGTCGCAAGGGGCTGTTAGGTACTAATAGAGAGGCGAGGTGAATGTAAGTGACTTTATTCAACAAGATAACGAGTTATATACAAACAATTGAGGGCACAAATGGCACAAAAATTCAAATAATATGAAACATGCGATGGCAAGCTTAAATAGGTTTTTATATTAGTGCATGAGAGAGCAAGAGATAGAAAAGCTATAGCATTATTATTATTATTATTATTATTATTATTATTACTTGCTAAGTCACAACCCTAGTTGGAAAAGCAGGATGCTATAAGCCCAGGGGCTCCAACAGGGAAAATAGCCCAGTGAGGAAAGGAAAAAAGGAAAATAGAATATTGTTGGAAGAGTAACATTAAAATAAATATTCACTCCATAAACTATGAGCGTGTATGAAATAAATGTGCGGAACCGTTAAAATACGTATTATATGGGTTTTCAATTTATGGATTTACTTTTTTATAATTCGGTCATAATTTTGATATAACTCTTTTTGAATAATAAATCTCTCACAGGATGTAGAACTAGAAAGTTAATGATACTGTGAAGATGGAAGTATCGTGAAAATAAATCTGACGGAATGTGGAAATAGAAAGGTAATGTTACGTTGAAGTTGAAAATGTGAAAATGCAGCCTCTTGATAAACCACCAAGCATCATAGCACTTCTATCAACCAGGCATTGTTAGTCATTCTATTAATCCCTACCCAACGGGTTGTGGTGGCCTATGTGGTAACGTCCCTGACTGGTGATAGCCAGACTGGGGTTCGAGTCCCGCTCATACTTTACTTTAAGGGCTGCTTATCTGGTTCTGCACTGCAGGGGAGCCCTACTCTACAGGATATCCACGGTCGTTTTATGATGTTCATTCGATAGCATTTAACTTTTCACAATCTGACTTTAATAATTTTCTCTCCTGGATTTAAATGATAAAAACAGTATCGATAAAATACGAGAAGTTTGGATGTTTTACCAAAGGAGTTCAATTACTCTCATTCGCTAGCTAATTTAATTGTACTTTGCCTTTTATTGTAGTTTGGCTTATATTCTGTGTGTATATATATATATATATATATATATATATATATATATATATATATATATATATATATATATATATATATATATATATATATATATGTATGTATGTATGTATGTATCTATAGATAAATAGATAAATAAACACGTACATACATATCAGTGTCAAAACACTCGCAGAATAAGAAAGTCTCCAGTTTCCTCTTGAAAGCCTTTAATATCTTCAATCATTCGGATGTCTCGTGGGAGCCTATTGTATAGTCTCGGGGCCGCATATTTAAAGGCTTTAGATCCTACATATATCTAGGTTCTAATAGTTCGAAACCATCTGTAACTATTCTTGTGTCAGGGCGATTTTTGGTTGCATACTCGTTAGTTCCTTTAGTGTCTGCAAGCTCACCATCCTTGTGAGCTTAGGAAAGGGGGGTTTGGGGAGCTAATAAATCTACCTGGTGAGTTATCAGCAGCCACTGCCTGACCCTCCTGGTCTTAGCTTGGGTGAAGAGGGGTTTTGGCGCTAATCATATGTATATATGGTCAGTCTCTAGGGCATTGTCTTGCTTGCTAGGGGAATGTCACTGTTCCTTGCCTCCGTCATTCATGAGAGGCCTTTAAACCTTAAACAGAAGCGAAAGAGAAAGCGGGTAGAATAGTGTACCTGAGATTTGTTCTCAAAACTGCATTGCTATGTTGGTTAGGGTAGCTTTTCACTTTATTCTTTTTGCTGATGACTGCTATAACAATTTGTGTGTATGTGTGTATATATGTATGTGTGTGTGTAACCACAGCTATGATATTTTATAAGATTTTCCAATTTAGCTAACCTTAATTTTCTATTATGTTGATAACATGATTTCAAGAACTACAGAATTCTTTAATAATCGATATAGATTTCATATGGGTGTTAAATTCGAAGTTTGTTGTTATTGATAGGTTTTTATACTTTAATATATTAAAATTTAAACAAATAATACGGACTTCACTATTATTTTTATTCCAAATTTTAGTTATTTTTGTAGCACCAGTAATCTGCATTCGACCACGGATTTTCAGGCAGTATTTTTTCTTTTTTTACCATATCTTTAAAACAACAATAATATATTTTTTTCAGCAAGATATGCTTGCATGTTTATAATATTTTTTATTCCATAAATTCCATTAATTTGCTAAAAACACTGTGACATTTGTCTGTGTTGTCGTCTCTGACACAAGCATATTATTATTATTATTATTATTATTATTATTATTATTATTATTATTATTATTATTATTATTACATGATAAGCTACAACCCTAGTTGGAAAAGCAGGATGCTATAAGCCCAGGGGCTCCAAAAGAGAAAATAACCCAGTGAGGAAAGGAAACAAGGAAGAATAAGATTCTTAAGAGTAACAACATTAAAATAAATATTTCACTAATAATCTATTGTAGGATGCATAAACATTTATGCGTATACGTGCAAACGTTAGTTTATAGATATATATATATATATATATATATATATATATATATATATATATATATATATATGCCACTATAGGAATTTGTATTTGGAAATTAATATAATCTTTATATATTGAATGTATTCTATTTCAAGGTCAAGCAAACTGTCCAATTCGAGTAATCAGCCATAAGTTTGGACATCGTTGTCAAAGAGATTTCAAATTTGGTTCATATTTGAGAGTATGAAAATCTACGCCAATTAATACATGTTAAGTTCAAATGTCAAGGTCAGTGTCAAGCAAAAGATCTAGAAATAAGCTGCCGTGTCAGAGGTCTGCGCTCTACTGAGTGACCCTTATGTTTCTAATCTAATAGCCAAACGATATTAATTACGATATAAATATCAAAATTAAAGCATATCACATAGCTTTTGCCCACCAATCAAGATCTAAATCAAGGATCATTATGTTTATGTTTTGCGCCTCATAATTCATACATTTAATCTTAGTCAATAGACTCCTAAATTACAAAACGAGGAATAAGAATCTCAGTCTTGTTAATAAGTGAGAACGTGAACAGAATGATAACTTTCCACCAGATGCAATGAAGCCTTTGAGCATTTTAAAGTCTTTGAATGGTCAATAGATCCCCATTTGAATTATAACTAGAGGGGGCACTCGGTAGAGCGCAGACCTCCGCCTTGGCAGCTTATTTCTAGAGATCTTTTGCTTGACCTTGACCTTGACATTTCACTTTAACATGTATTAATTGGCGTTGATTTTTATACGCTTAAATATGAACCAAGTTATAAGTCTCTCTGACAACGATGGCCAAACTTATAGCTGATCACGTGAATTGGACATTTTGCTTGACCTTGACCTTCCAAAATTTAATCATTTCCAGCTTTTTACATAACAGATAATCCCTTCAAGTTTCATTACTCAACGATTAAAATTGTGGCCAGGAAGCTGTTCACAAACAAACACACACACACAAGCACCCAAACAGGGTCGAAATTATTACATTACTCTACGATTAAAATTGTGGCCAGGAAGCTGTTCACAAACAAACACACACACACAAGCACACAAACAGGGACGAAATTATTACATTACTCTACGATTAAAATTGTGGCCAGGAAGCTGTTCACAAACAAACACAAACACACAAACAGGGGCGAGAACATAACCTCCTTCCAACTTCGTTGACGGAGGTAATCAAAGAACCCTCTCTCCTATTCATATGACGCCCAACGAATAAAAATTGTGGGGGTTAAGAATTTTCCTCTTGCATGCAGTGTTTCAATATATGCTTATAGTCCATTTCTTTTAGCGATGCAGATTTGCACCGACTCGCAGAGGTGCCCTTTTAGCTCGGAAAATTTTCCTGATCACTGATTGGTCAGAATTATCTCGTCCAACCAATCAGCGATCAGGAAACTGTTCCGAGCTAAAAGGGCACCGCTGCGAGTCGGTGCAAATCTGTATCGCTAAAAGAAATTGACTATAGTATTTTAAAGGCTGCACTTTAGTGTGATACGTCTTTATGGAGGAAATCAGAGTTATGTCTGTAATTAAAGACATTGAATCAATGGAGCTTAGAGGCAGTTTTAAACGATGATTAATCTTAGGCAGTAATTCAGATTCAATATTTTTGAAACAGTTTGAAACAGTAGTACCTTTGATACTGGAAATGATACCTGGCCCTTGCTCACTTTTAGGAATATAGATTATTATTATTATTATTATTATTATTATTATTATTATAAGCTGAGATTATTATTATTATTATAATTGTTATTATTATTATTATTATAAGTTGAGATTATTATTATTATTATAATAATTATTATTATTATTTTTATTATTATTATTGTTATTATTATGATTATTATTATTATTACTATTATTATTATTATCATTATTATTATTAATATTATGATTATTATTCTTTCTATTATTAATTTTGAAATTATTTTTATTATTATTATAATTATTATTATTATAATTATTATTATTATTATTATTATTATTATTATTATTATTATTATTATTATTAGTAACAACTAAGCTACAACCCTAGTTGGAAAAGTAGGATACTGTTCTTAAGATTGAAAGACATTACCTTTATCATAAGGTAAGATTGAATACACTTTCGTAGTGCAGAGGTAACTGAACTTGACACAGCATTCTTCCAGGAAAGATTAGCGCCTTGAAAGTGTTAGGGCAACTGTCCAAGAGTTACAGAAGATTATTAGCATTAACGGAATTTATAAGACAAACATCAGTTGAATAATGTATGAGCGGGTGTTCGTTAGAATCGAACTTAATGAATAATGAGGTTGAACCTGAGAATGAAAAATGAATGGACTCCTAAGTAGTGAAAGATTGCGTATTATTATTATTATTATTATTATTATTATTATTATTATTATTATTATTATTATTATTGTAATGTCACCACGACTATTGTGAAATGATCTATAGTCCATTTCTTTTAGCGATGCATATTTGCACCGACTCGCGGTGGTGCCCTTTTAGCTCGGAAAAGTTTCCTGATCGCTGATTGGTTAGAATTATCTTGTCCAACCAATCAGCGATCCGGAACCTTTTCCGAGCTAAAAGGGCACCGCCGCGAGTCGGTGCAAATATGCATCGCTAAAAGAAATGGAGTATAGACTCTTAGATTCTAGAAACTAAGTATAGATTCCAGACTCGGTTTCTAACCTATTTCGCGACCTCGAGTCTTATTCGTTACTAAATTTAGTGTACGCGACCCGTCAAAAATTACCGCTCAATATTTGGATAGATATGTACACACACAAACATATTTGTGGGAGCGGTCTCGAGGTAACCCCCCCCCCCTCCCCACACACACACACACACCCACACACACACCAGTGTATGACTACTCCCTCCCCCGACTCGAGGAACAGGGAAAGACCGAGTAATCATATGTCTGTCAAAGTTACTGAGCGTGATTGTAAAATGTATATATATATATATATATATATATATATATATATATATATATATATATATATATATATATATATATATATATATATATGTGTGTGTGTGTGTGTATATATATATATATATATATATATATATATATATATATATATATATACACACATGTATACATACATATATATGTGGGTGGGTGTGGGTTAATCTATGTGTGTGTGTATATATATATATATATATATATATATATATATATATATATATATATATATATATATATATATACATACATATATATATATATATATATATGTATATATTTATATATATATATATATATATATATATATATATATATATATATTCAAATAAGCCATATATATTTTTGATATATTAATGTCTGGATTCTCTTAACGACCTCGGGATCAGAGCCTCAGGCGAAATCCCACAAAGACAAGAGCTTGTGACCGGCCGGGAATCGAACCCTGGTCGGCAAGCTTGTCCTTGTGTGTTTTTTCCTGGGGCTCTGATCCCGAGGTCGTTAAGAGAATCCAGACATTAATGTATCAAAAATATATATGGCTTATTTGAATATGAAAAACACGTCTAAATGTGCAAAATTTAACATATATATATATATATAATATATATATATATATATATATATATATATATATATATATATATATATATACATATATATATATATATATATATATATATATATATATATATATATATATATATGTGTGTGTGTGTGTGTATATATATATATATATATATATATATATATATATATATATATATATATATTTATATATATATATATATATATATATATATATATATATATATATATATATATATATATAAATTTAACATTAGTTATTTATTATATAGGGGAGGTAACTGTTATTATTCGGGTATCGTTTGTAGATTACAGATGCTACAATTCAAATAAGCCTACGCAAAATAAACCTAAAATAAACTCAACAAAATATGCCTTGTCGATGTATATGTATTGCATTAGCTACTATTATGCATTAAACGTATGGAAACTGAATGAATTATCATTTGAATATGATTATGAATTTTGATTTGACCGCCATTTTGTGATTTCTTGTTCTTTACTTGAAACGACCATCACCGTAAAATCAGATCCTTGAAAATAGTTATGCGTTATTATTATTGTTATTGTTATTATTATTATTATTATTATTATTATTATTATTATTATTATTATTATTATTATTATTATTATTATTATGTTACAGATTTGATTAAACAGGAGGTAGAGGGCCGAGTTCCAATTAGTGTTTTTTTTTCATCTTCCTTTTTTTTTTTCTTGCAGTTATGGCATCCTGGTTTTCCAACTTTGGTTGTAGTTTAGCTAATAATGATAGCAATAATAATAACAACAACAACAACAACAACAATAATAAGCAGCAAGATGCTGTAATCCCAAGGGTTCCAACAGGGAAAATAGCTCTAACAAAAAAAAAAGAAAAAAAAAAAAGTTATTTTTGCAGTAACTGGAACTCTGCCCTCTACCTCCAGTTTCATCAAATCTGCCGATGCTACGATTAAGTTGAGGGACGAATTTACGCAGTTTTTTGTTTAGGATTTTTTCTCCAGAGAACTTGAACGTGAAAGATCCCTCGTTGCCCCTGAAAAACCTTGAGGACAGACTCCTGGAGGACTCCTCGATCCTCCAAGGCTATGCTAACGGGTTCACCTTGTCCTTAGTGGGAAGTCTCAATTGGAAGACGAGACAAAACCACTTTTTTTTATCTGCTTCGTTTCTCATGTGATTTTAGTTAACCGTTTGGAGGTTTAACTCTTTAAAGGTCGCTCATGAATGGCAGAAGCAAGGGACAGTGACATTACCCTATCAAGCAGGACAATGCCCTAGAGACTGACCATATTTGAATGTGATCAGCGCCCAAGCCCCCTCTCCACCCAAGCTCAGATCAAAGAGGGCCAGGCAATGGCTGCTGATGACTCAGCAGATAGACCTATAGGCTCCCTCAACCCCCCCCCCCTCCGTAGCTCACAAGCATGGTAAGGTTGCTGCTACTAAAGAAACTAACAAGTTTTAACGGGACTCGAACCCCAGTCTGGCGTTCACCAGTCAGGGACTTTACTTTGGTGTTTTCTCTATGGATTGGAAGAAGGGTAATAAGAAGAAAGAGTTATAAAAATTGAATGAATTGATTGCCTTTAAGTACATCTCTAGATCGTCAAGTAAACTTCAATTTTCGCTGATGAAAAGCTGATTGAAAATATCCGATCGGCCAATTTAAAAACATAAAAATTATCTTCGGAGTTTCGTAATTTGTGTTGTATTAGAGAACCCCTTGTCTGGACATTTCTAAAAATAATAATGAGTGTGTGTGTGTGTGTGTGGTGTGTGTGCGTGTGTGAGTGCGCGCGTGGTGTGTGACATCTCGGTTGGATATTTTGTTTTTCAAAAGCTTCGATTATTTACACGTTTCTCCCCATGCCCCCTGAGTAGTCCCCCTAAATATTTTTTTTTATTGTATTAAAAATCCATTTACACACACCTTTATCTCCATGCGAATTAAATATTTGTTTAGTGCTTCATCTTTTGCCACATAATATAATTTTATTGCTTGTCGTTTAATGCTATATTCTCCTCTATGAGGTAACAGGTAATCTCATATCTGTGTCTTGTGCAAATAATTACACAAAGAATAAGTATATATATATATATATATATATATATATATATATATCTATATATATATATATATAAATATATATATATAATATATATATATATATATATATATATATATATATATATATATTATTCTGTTTTTGAACGCCACCAAGACATTGTCTATTCATTATAAAAGTAGAGTAACATGTCCAAGTACAATATATATATATATATATATATATATATATATATATATATATATATATATATATATATATATATATATAGTATATATATATATATATATACTGTAGGTTTGCAAGTATGTATATATGACTAAGGATATATATATATATATATATATATATATATATATATATACTATATATATATATATATATATTAATTTCAATTTGAAGGCAGGTTGATAAACAAAAGAACCATGTTCTTAAACTACATATGTACGATAACCTGGATTTTGCCAGGATTTCAAGTTAATTGCCCAAGAAGAATATTTGTGGGAAAGTTTGTATACAAAGATTATAAAGTTATGAAGTCAATATCTGCTTTGTTGTGGTTAGTTATCGTAGTGTATGATGGATGGAGAAGTATTGAATTAAAAGCTTAAGATAGAGACGACTGGCGAAATCTAACCGAGGCCCTTTGCGTCAATAGGCGTAGGAGATGATAATGATTATGATAATTATTAGAATTTTATTTTTTTTTTACTTTTACTCATCATTACGATTTTCTCAAGTTCTACTTACTTTTAGAGTACCATACCTTGAGTAAAGCACGGGCTCTTGCATTGGCATTAAGTTCGTTTATTCCATATTATCTTGAATTTAAAAAAAAGATATGTTTTCGCCCATTTTGTGAGGAAGTGGGGAACTAAGAAGCATAGCTGCTCAGTAACAAGGCTTAGCAGGGTGTGTCCATTCTTCCCATATGTCAATCTTCTTCCCGTCGTACCCATAGAAGATTGCAGGAGACCATAGTTGACCTTCGTTTTTTTACGTAAAGGAATATGGCACATACCGGTACCTAAAAAAAAAAAAAAAAAAAAAAATATATATATATATATATATATATATATATATATATATATATATATATATATATATATATATATATATATATATAATATATATATATATATATATATATATATGCTAGTTTACATGCAGTGCCGACACCACAGAATTTTTAACAACCATCCTTTTCTTCTCACTTATAAACTGCTCTCTCTCTCTCTCTCTCTCTCTCTCTCTCTCTCTCTCTCTCTCTCTCTCTCTCTCTCTCTCTCTCTCTCTCTCTCATATTCATTTATCTGAGTAATGATATTAAATATATATTTCTTTTTCATTTGTGAAGTCCTGGTATGCTAAAATTTAGAAACAAAAAGTCTTCAGTAAAAAATGATCTTTTTCACCAATCCTCATAAATTTTGCTGTACAACATAAAGTTACCCAAGTGAAACATGAATATTAATAAATCAGTAGCCCTTCGTCTTACTTTTATTCCTGTTTTGACTAATAGAATATCATTAGGTGGTAGCCTACCACTTACGTTGATCTGTATTATATCCCCTTGTAGTCAATTTCACCTATTTTCTTTTAAAATAAAACTAATAGTAATAATGATAATGATGATAACTACAACAATAATAATAATAATAATAATAATAATAATAATAATAATAATAATAATAATAATAATAATAATAATAATAATA
>NC_090725.1:300561734-300574234 GCF_036898095.1 Palaemon carinicauda | reverse complement strand
GATCTTCACGCTCAGAGTGCTTTTCTAGTTTTCGGATTGAAGTGAGAATAGAGGAGAGGAAGGCCTTGAAAATGTAGGATGCACGAAATAGAACGGAAGGTGAGACCATATGAAAGTATATATTTATATATACATATGATGTATAGAGACGATTGGCTAAATCTAGCCGAAGACTTTTGCGCCAATGAGCGTAGGAGGAGATGATATATATATATATATATATATATATATATATATATATATATATATATATATATATATATATATATATATATATATATATATATATATATATATATATATATATGATAAATTTTTGCACATTTAAACGTGTTTCTTTCATATTTCAAATAAGCCATATATATTAATACATTAAAGTCTGGATTCTCTTAACGACCTGGGGATCAGAGTCCCAGGCGGAACCGCCCAAAGACTATGATATCGGACCGGCGGGGATTTGAACCCTCGTCCGGGATATCTGTATGCCAGTGACCATGGTCACTGGCATACAGATATCCCGGACGAGGGCTCAAATGGTCACTGGCATACAGATATCCCGGACGAGGGTTCAAATCCCCGCTGGTCCGATATCATAGTCTTTGGGCGGTTCCGCCTGGGACTCTGATCCCCAGGTCGTTAAGAGAATCCAGACTTTAATGTATTAATATATATGGCTTATTTGAAATATATATATATATATATATATATATATATATATATATATATATATATATATATATATATATATATATATATAGACACACATAGATACATACATATATACATACATACACTCCTATATACTGTATAAATATTAAAACACAACCTACAGCATCTGTCAGTGATTGCAGGCAACTGTATGAAAACTGCGTAGATTACATCTTCATTGCCAGACGTATGAGATCCTCCTTATCTGTGACACGGGACAGATGAGAAGATAGATAAGTGTCAAATCACCTCTTCACCTGGTCCAGACAGGTAATTGCTGGGACGTCTCTGTGGAATGCCTCTGACATGTGATCGATGTAGGCTGATTAGTCTTTTAAGAAACTGATTTGGTGAAGGATGTTAAGTGTTTTTTTTTTTCTTTTGTTTGGTATTGTTTTTTTTTTTCTTTTGTTTGGTATTGTTTTTTTCTTTTTTGCTTTGTTTTCTTTAGATTTTCTTGGATTGTCAGGTTATTTGTTATTTGGTTTAGTTTTTTAATTTATTTGTTTTGGTTGTTTGTTTTGGTATTGTTTCTTTTGCTTTGTTTTATTTTGATTTTTTTGGATTATCAGTTATTTGTAATTTGGTTTAGTTTCTAAGTTATTTGTTTTGGTTTAGTTTCTAAGTTATTTGTTTTGGTTGTTTGTTTTGGTATTGTTTATTTTGCTTTGTTTTATTTTGATTTTTTTGGATTATCAGTTATTTATTAGTTGGTTTAGTTTGTAAGTTTTTTGTTAATTGTTTTGTTGTTTGTTTTATGTCTGACTGAAAATATATTTTATTTTAATTTTATTTTAATTTTCAATTATTTGTTCATTTATTCATTTATTTATGGATTTATTTAATTTCTTATTTATTTATCTATCAGTTTTTATAATTTATTTGTCCATCTAATCAACAGTTTATGTTTCACATTTGCTTACAATATTAACGTTATATGTACTTACATTTGAATTTTTTTTTCCAAACACTTTTTCATAATTTACATAATTTTATATATTCATTCATGTGTTAAATTAGTAACATGAACATTCAGTAATTGAAAATCAATAAAAGAGATAATAAGCCTATCAAAAGACTTGTTGGGAATGATATGTAGCCTTCATAGAAAAAAAAGGAGCATTCATATAATTCATGTAGCCTATTTGTGTTCCATGCCTATAACAACGATAATCTACCCTTTATGTAGGCCTACTCTTATCTCTAAACCTGTTACAGCTTTCCCCGGGGCCAGCTTCTCTTGATGCTGTACTGTTAAAGTATCCGATATTTGGGACAGTACATCCCGACTCTCTGATACTAGTATACACGACCCGTCACTTTAAATACTTAGAAGAATATGCACAAACATCCCTTCCCACCTCCTCACCCCAAACCACAGCCCGCTGGTTTGGGAATTTGTGGGATATTGTGGTTTCCGAGTGTGCCTCTAGGTGTACCCCCTCCCACTAGGTTATGACTACTTCCTCTACCTGTGATTTGTCACGAATTAATAAGTGAATAATTAGATGAGAAATTATATAATGAAAAAACAGGTCACAATCCACCTCGGACCTGGGAAAGAGTTGCACCATATACTGTGTATGAATAAATATATATATATATATATATATATATATATATATATATATATATATATATATATATTTATATATATATATATATATATATATATATATATATATATATATATATATATATATATATATATATTCATATACATATACGTATATAAATAAGTTCATGCACGCTGCACGCATGAGAATAATGTAACCAGAATACATCTATCAAATCACATGCAAACCTAGCACACATTCCATAAACTCATCATACATTACAAATAAACTTCCACAAACATTCCATTCAATTCCACTGGGTCATATCTTAAAAATTCCACGCAAAACTCCTTCCACTGAACCAAACAAACATTATGTATGTTGAATGTAAACTGTTGTTATTCTTTTACTTCCCACTGGGTGATTTTAGGTGGGCTAACCTAGATCTGGGTGACCTAGATTGCAGGTGTCACGTAGTAACAGGCTATCGACTATCTCCTGGTTGAAGCACCTGATCTCCATAAGGACAGGTGCATTAAAACTCAACCTTGGAAGTAGGGTAAGGGTTAGTTTAATGATTTATTGTTAATTTTTTCTCATCATTTATGTTATTTCCTTTCCTCACGGGGCTATTTTTCCCTGTTGGAGACCTTGGGCTTATAGCATCTTGTTTTTCTAATTAGAGTTGTAGCTTGGCTAATAATAATATTAATAATAATAATAATAATAATAATAATAAAGGGAGTTGGATGCAAACCAAGGTCGAGTGCCCTCGTCGCCGCTGGGCGCTCATTACGTTCTTCTCTCTGGTTACGGTTCAGTTTCCCATTTACATACACACACACCAAATAGTCTGGCCTATTCTTTACATATTCTCCTCTGTCCTCATACACCTGACAACACTGAGATTACGAAACCATTCTTCTTCATACGAGGGGTTACTGCACTGTAATATTTGAGTGGCCACTTTCCTCTTTGTAAGGGTAGAAGAGACTCTTTAGCTATGGCAAGCAGCTCTTCTAGGAGATGGACACTCCAAAATCAAACCATTGTTCTCTAGTGTTAGGTAGTGCCATAACCTTGTGTTAGAGTTCTCTTGCTTGAGGGTACACGCGGGCACACTGTTCTATCTCATTTCTCTTCCTCCTGTTTTATTAATTTTTTTAAAGTTTATATAGGATATATTTATTTTAATGTTACTCTTCATAAAATATTTAATTTTCCTTGTTTCCTTTCCTCACTGGGTTATTTTCCCTGTTGGAGCCCCTGGGCTTATAACATTCTGCTTTTTCAATTAGGGTTGTAGCTTAGTAATTTATAATAATAATAGTTATAAACGACACTCAACTAGGTTGAGATCTTAGTATTATATTTTGCCTAAGACTTATAATGTGAGACAAGTAACATGTGTGCCCCTCCCTCTCTTGCTTGACTTGGATGGAAATTGAGTTTGTAACGTTCAGTTAATAAGTCAGATTTGAGACTTGAAGGTTTAAAGGTCACTCAAGAATGACAGAGGCAAGGGACAGTGTCATTCCCCTAGAAAGTAGGACAATGCCCTAGAGACTGACCATATATATTATATGATCAGCGCTCAAGCCACCTCTCCATCCAAGCTAGGACCAGGGAGTGCCAGGTAATGCCTGCTGATTACTCAGCAGATAGACCTATTGGCTCTCCCGAACCCCCTAAACCTTAGCTCACAAGGATGGTAAGGTTGGAAGCGCTAAAGGCACTAACGAGTCTGAACGGGATTCGAACCCCCGTCTGGTAAACACCTGCCAGAGACATTACCAATCAGGCCACAACAACCCTAACTTGAGATATATTGAGATTAACAGTAACGTGTTCTTTCTCTTCGAGTGTGTCTGTTAAAGTTGTGAGTATCTACAGTATAATATTCAGAAGTCAACGAGAGACTTTGTGAATAATTAATTATGTATTTGGAGATATTCGTCCATTCACTCTGAAGATATATATATATATATATATATATATATATATATATATATATATATATATATATATATATGTATATATATATATATATATATATATATATACATATATATATACATGTGTATATATATATATACATATATATATATATATATATATATATATATATATATATATATATATATATACATATATATATACATGTGTATATATATATAATATATATATATATATATATATATATATATATATATATATATATATATATATATATATATGTATATACACATGTGTATATATATATATATATATATATATATATATATATATATATATATATATATATATATATATAAAGAGAGAGAGAGAGAGAGAGAGAGAGAGAGAGAGAGAGAGAGAGAGAGAGAGAGAGAGAGAGAGAGAGAGAGAGAGAGAGAGAGAGAACATCGTGATCTCAAATAACAAAAAAAAAAAAAAAAAAAAAAAAACATAACAAATCACTTAGTAATATCCTTATTTTATGATAAATTTCTTCAACTAAATGACACAACACTATCTTTGAAAAAAAAATTATAAAAAGACATTTTACAAGATAAGAAACGATCGTGCACAAGGTCGATCGCTTAGTTGACGTTCATCACGTAATTGAGGAAGGAGTGACGTCACGCGGTTAATCGAGACCTTGGTGAAACTGATATTTGGGTCACCTCTTAGTTTATTGCCGTACTAAAGATATGATAAAACACTATAATCCATTTTTTTTCAGTGAGGCAGATATGCACCGACTCGCAGGGGTGCCCTTTTAGCTCGGAAAAGTTTCCCATTAGCTGATTGGATGGAAGTATTTTTATCCAGATGCTTCCGACCAATCAGCTATCGGGAAACTTTTCCGAGCTAAAAGGGCCCCCCTGCGAGTTGGTGCAAATCTGCCTCAGTGAAAAAACTGACTATAGTATAAGTATGTTTCAGAATTGCTATAAATAGTATAAGAATATTTTATGAATACTAGTGTACCCGGACAGTTAAAGGTAACGTCCAAATGTTTAGATAGTTATGCAAATGCATACAACTAAAGGGGCACTCACTAGAGCGCAGACCTCTGCCGCGGCAGTTTATTTTTCGACCTTTTTGTCGACCTTGACATGTATTAATTGGCGTTGATTTTCATACACTCAAAAATGAACCAAAATTGAAGTCTCTGTGACAACGATGTCTGTGACCTTGACCTTTGACTTTCATATGTAATAATTGGCATGGATTTCATACACTCAAATATGAACCAAGTTTGAAGTCTCTGTAACAACGTGGTCTGTGACCTTGATCTTTGACCTTGACATGTATTAATTGGCGTGAACTTTCATACACTCAAAATGAACCAAAATTGAAGTCTCTGTGACAACGATGTCTGTGACCTTGACCTTTGACTTTCATATGTAATAATTGGCATGGATTTTCATACACTCAAATATGAACCAAGTTTGAAGTCTGTGACAACGATGTCCATGACCTTGACCTTTGACCTGGACATGTATTAATATACTTGGATTTTCATACACTCAAATATGAACCAAGTTTGAAGTCTCTGTGACAACGATGTCCATGACCTTGACCTTTGACCTTGACATGTATTAATATACTTGGATTTTCATACACTCAAATATGAACCAAGTTTGAAGTCTCTGTGACAACGATGTCCGTGACCTTTGCCCACCAAAATTTAATCATTTCCAGCTTTTTACATAACAGTTAATCCCTGCAAGTCTCATTGCTCTAAGATTAAAATTGTGGCCAGGGAGCTGTTCACAAACAAACACACACAAACAGGACTGAAAACATAACCTCCTTCCAACTTCGTCTGCGGAGGTAAAGATTAAACCCCCTTTCCTAACTACAACCTGCTGGTTCGGCAATTTGTGGGGGAGTGTTGCATCAGAGTGTAAGGGGTACTTACCCCCTCTCGTCAAAGTATGACTACTTCCTTTAGTAAAAGGATACTCCAAAATCAAACCATTGTTTTCTAGTCTTGGGTAGTGCTATAGCCTCTGTACCATGGCCTTCCACTGTCTTGGATTAGAGTTCTCTTGTTTGAGGGTACACTCGGGCACGCTGTTCTATCTTATTTCTCTTCCTCTTGTTTTATTTTTAAGTTTTTATAGAAAGATCCAATTTAATGTTGTTACTGTTCTTAAAATATTTTATTTTGATTTTTTATTACTTATCTTTTAGCTCATTTATTTTCTTGTTTCCTTTCCTAACTGGGCTATTTTTTTCTGTTGGAGCCCTTGGGCTTATAGCATCCTGCTTTTCTAACTAGGATTGTAACTTGCCTTGTAATAATAATAATAATAATAATAATAATAATAATAATAATAATAATAATAATAATAATAATGGTGATGATGATTTTATACGGTCAGGCACTTGCTTTTTATTATATAGGATTGAATTTTACATATTTTATCTAAAGGGGTGGTGATACTCCCATATTTCGACAGAATCATTTTTTTTTTGACAATATTTTAACCTAATAGAAAATAAAAATTACAAACCCAGCTGACTTCATCTCAACCCAGGGTTATAAAGACAACAAATTTGAAAATAATCGGTTTAGTAGTTTTCCTCGCAACGGCATTCTAATTTGTTTGTCCTTTATTAACTGGCGGAATGACCCCTGCGGTGACATAATGGGGACTTTCGAATTCTTGTTTTACCACCATGTTATTAAGCTGTCAAGTTTTTTGGTTCTGAAATTGTCTGCGTGATATAAAATGAATGTCCGGAAGAGATTATATAAATGAGATACGTTAGCAATGACAATGAACTAAAATTTGAAAGCTGAGTTTTCTTAATAGTTTTCTTATTAATTTATCAGGGTTCGAAATTGTCTACGTGATAAATGTATGTCCGGAAGAGACTGTATAAAGGAGGTACGTCAGCAATGACAATGAACTAAAATTTGAAATCAGAGGTTTCTTAATAATTTTTTTATTAATTTATCAGGGTTCGAAATTGTCTACGTGATATAAAATGAATGTCCGGAAGAGAATGTATTAAGGAGATACGTTAGCAATGACAATGAACTACTTGTTGAAAGCGGAGTTTTCTTAATTAGTTTCAATTGTCTTTATAATTAGCCTTCCTAAGTCTTGCGTTGTGTCCGCATCAATGGGTCTTAGAAATCGGACAATTTCCTTGTTTATGGCGTGGCAGTATTTTCACGAAACTCGCTGTTGAAGGTCTTTCAATATAAGGCGACATTACCTGTATCAAGGAAACTGATTGACTGCTTTCATTGGATTCCGCCCGATTGTAGAAGCACGTTCTGATGGACGTCTGCAGGTGCCGAGGGACGTCTGCACGTGCTGAGGAATGTCTGCACTTGCTGAGGGTGCTGAGGGATGTCTGCGCGTGCTGAGGGATGTCTGCGAATCTGCACTTGCTGATGGACGTCTGCACGTGCTGAGTGATGTCTGCACGTGCTGAGAGATGTCTGCACGTGTTGATTGATGTCAGCACGTGCTGAGGAATGTCTGCACGTGTTGATGGACGTCTGCACGGGCCTAGTGATGTCTACGCGTGCTGATGGACGTCTTCACGCACTGAGGAATGTCTCACGTGTTGATGGACGTCTGCACGTGCTGAGGGATGTCTGCATGTGCTGATGGACGTCTGCACATGCTGGTGGACGTCTGCACATGCTGGTGGACGTCTGCACGTGCTGAGTGATGTCTACTGGTGCTGAGAGACGTCTGCACGTGCTAAGGGACGTCTTCACGTGCTGAGAGATGTCTGCATATGCTGAGTGATGTCTGTACGTGTTGATGGACGTCTGCAAGGGCTGAGGGACGTCTGCACGTGCTGAGCAATGTCTGCATGTGCTGAGTAATGTCTGCACGTGCTGAGGGATGTCTGCACTTGCTGAGGGATGTCTGCACATGCTGAGGGACGTCTGCACGTGCTGGTGGATGTGTGCACGTGCTGGTGGATGTCTGCACGTGCTGAGAGATGTCTGAACGTGTTGATGGATGTCTGCACGTGCTAAGGGATGTCTGCACGTGCTGAAGGACGTCTGCAAGTGGTGGGGGATCTCTGCACGTGCTGAGGGACGTCTGCACGTGCTGAGGGATGTCTGCACATGCTGAGGGACGTCTGCACGTGCTGGTGGATGTGTGCACGTGCTGGTGGATGTCTGCACGTGCTGAGAGATGTTTGAACGTGTTGATGGATGTCTGCACGTGCTAAGGGATGTCTGCACGTGCTGAAGGACGTCTGCAAGTGGTGGGGGATCTCTGCACGTGCTGAGGGACGTCTGCACGTGCTGAGGGATGTCTGTACGTGCTGAGAGATGTCTACACGTGTTGATGGACATCTGCACGTGCTGAGGGATGTCTGCACATGCTGAGGGACGTCTGCACGTGCGGAGGGATGTGTGCACGTGCTGGTGGATGTCGGCAGCACGTGCTGAGAGATATCTGAACATGCTAAGGGATGTCTGCACATGCTAAGGGGTGTCTATACGTGCTGATGGACGTCTGCAAGTGATGGGGGATGTCTGCACGTGCTGAGGGACGTCTGCACGTGCTGAGGGATGTCTACACGTGCTGATGAACTCGTGATCACCGTGAGAGATGGTCGTTGGAAAATGAGGGAAAAAAGAGTAAACAAGAAGCATCACGTTCCAAGAGCGATTAAGAATCAAGGTCTGTTATAAAGCGATGTTATTCAAATATGAAAACAAATATATGCAAATAAACAATATCAAATACACTGAGCAGCTGTGCAATATCCTTCGTGGAAAATATCGGCAAAAAAGTAGAAAGTTATGACCACTTTTTAAGGCTCGGCGCTTCCTCTGCCTTTCTTTCAAAGAAGAAAAGAAAGAAATAATCAAGTTGTAGTAAGTAATTGATTCAAGGTCAATAATTCGTCTGCTTTCTATTTATCCAGATGAAAAAGCAGAAGTTTTTTTATCTTTTAGTTGTATATATTATTATTATTATTATTATTACTATCCAAGCTACAACCCTAATTGGAAAAGCAAGACGCTACAAGCCCAGGGGCTCCAACAGGGAAAAACAGCCCAATGAGGAAAGGAAATAAGGAAATAAATAACTGAAGAGAACAAATTAACAATAAATCATTCTAAAAACAGCAACAGCGTCAAAACAGATATGTCCTATATAAACTATAAAAAGACTCATGTCGGCCTGGTCAACAAAAAAGCATTTGCTCCAACTTTGAACCTTTGAAGTTCTACTGATTCAACAATATATGCATTGTAAGCGGCTAAGCATGAAATGCATGCATATATTAATATTAATTGCCGGTATTTCATCTTGGGAGATCACCATTGCTTTTTGTTGTAACCCACAGACATCTATTCTTGGAAGTCAGAAAAAAAGACCAGATTGTCAGCAATAATAGTTTCTTGTATTACTCCGAGGGGAAAAAAAACTCAATCGCATGTGAACAAGCAAAAAAAATTTTTTTTTTTATCGTTATTTAGATTCAGCTTCAAGAAGAATTGGCAATTGCATGTGGTGAACAAGTTTGCGTTTAAGTGTTTCATGACTCTGTGCTTTTGCGAAGCATCGTATGAGTTCTCTTAAGTGTTTTATATTCTTGTGCTTTTGCGAAGCATCGTATGAGTTCTCTTAAGTGTTTTATATTCTTGTGCTTTTGCGAAGCATCGTATGAGTTCTCTCAAGTGTTTTATATTCTTGTGCTTTTTGCGAAGCATCGTATGAGTTCTCTCAAGTGTTTTATATTCTAGTGCTTTTGCGAAGCATCGTATGAGTTCTCTCAAGTGTTTTATATTCTCGTGCTTTTGCGAAGCATCGCATGAGTTCTCTCAAGTGTTTTATATTCTCGTGCTTTTGCGAAGCATCGCATGAGTTCTCTCAAGTGTTTTATATTCTAGTGCTTTTGCGAAGCATCGCATGAGTTCTCTCAAGTGTTTTATATTCTCGTGCTTTTGCGAAGCATCGCATGAGTTCTCTCAAGTGTTTTATATTCTCGTGCTTTTGCGAAGCATCGCATGAGTTCTCTCAAGTGTTTTATATTCTAGTGCTTTTGCGAAGCATCGTATGAGTTCTCTCAAGTGTTTTATATTCTCGTGCTTTTGCGAAGCATCGCATGAGTTCTTTAAGTGTTTTTAATAAGCATCTTATGAGTTCTATAAGTGTTTTTATTCTCATGCTTTTGTGAAGCATCGCATGAGTTCTCTCAAGTATTTTTATTCTTGTGCTTTTGCGAAGCATCGTATGAGTTCTTTAAGTGTTTTTATTCTTGTGCTTTTGGGAAGCATCGTATGAGTTCTTTAAGTGTTTTTATTCTTGTGCTTTTGCGAAGCATCGTATGAGTTCTATAAGTGTTTTTATTCTTGTGCTTTTGCGAAGCATCTTATGAGTTCTATAAGTGTTTTTATTCTCATGCTTTTGCGAAGCATCTTATGAGTTCTCTTAAGTGTTTTTATTCTCGTACTTTTGCGAAGCATCGTATGAATTCTATAAGTATTTTTATTCTTGAGCTTTTGCGAAGCATCGCATGAGTTTTCTCAAGTATTTTTATTCTTGTGCTTTTGCGAAGCATCGTATGAGTTCTCTTTAAATATTTTTATTCTCGTGCTTTTGCGAAGCATCACATGAGTTCTCTCAATTATTTTTATTCTCGTGCTTTTGCGAAGCATCGCATGAGTTCTCTCAAGTATTTTTATTCTCGTGCTTTTGCGAAGCATCGCATGAGTTCTCTCAAGTATTTTTATTCTCGTGCTTTTGCGAAGCATCGCATGAGTTCTCTCAAGTATTTTTATTCTCGTGCTTTTGCGAACCATCGCATGAGTTCTCTCAAGTATTTTTATTCTCGTGCTTTTGCGAACCATCGCATGAGTTCTCTCAAGTATTTTTATTCTCGTGCTTTTGCGAAGCATCGCATGAGTTCTCTCAAGTATTTTTATTCTTGTGCTTTTGCGAAGCATCGTATGAGTTCTCTCAAGTATTTTTATTCTTTTATACATTCACCTCATTTATTCTTTGCTTTTTCCATTCTATCATGACTTAGACCTTAGTTTATATATATGTTTTTTTTTATTACTTTTACTATCAAGGCTTACGTCCATCTCAGTCCATCTAAGTTTATTTCTATTTTGAATTCATTGTTGTACAGCTATTGCTCAAGCATACACAAATATGTATGAATATAACGTATTGGTATTATGTGTAACATCTTTTAATACACTTATCTCTTGAAAAAAAAGTTGTTTATTGTTTATTTTTTATCAATACATTCCTCATTAACTTTATTATTATTATTATTATTATTATTATTATTATTATTATTATTATTATTATTATTAGTTTTATCATTATTAATATTATTATTATTATTGTGAGTTTTATTATTATTATTATTATTATTATTACTTGGATGTAAGATTTCCTTATAAAGTATCACGGCAACTTATTAGTAAACCGTGCTTGTAATACACGCATATACAAACACACATTTCTTGTCCATTGTTATTGCAGTAGGCGCTCAAGAACGAGCGTCCTTATTGGCTTTGATTGTAACGTTTTGAATCCCATTGCACTCAGATCTGGCATCGCCGGACAAACTGTATGCCACATCTACATTTTAGTTAGGGAACTAAGGTTTTAACCGTTAATATATGAAGTGAGATATATATTTATAATATCTGATGAAATGTAAGAACTACAATTCAAGAAAGAACGAGCGTGCTTTAAAGGCATTGACTGTAACCTTTCGAATCCCAGTGCACTCAGATCTGGCAACGCCGGACAAACTATATGCCACATCTACATATTTAGTAATGAAGCATAGGTTTTAAACGTTAATATATGAAGTGAGATGTATATTTAGAATGTCTGGTGATAATAAAGCATTATAATTTAAGAAATGGAACCTATTTCAGTAGACTCCTTAATGCTAATATGATTACCATAACATAAAATTGGCAACGTACATCTCTACCAGCCACACCTCAGCAATCCTAGAAAGTTTGATGGAGTATAGTGAGGTAAGTTGATAAGGAAATAATCTATATATGAGACGTAATGAAGTAAAAATATAAAATATCTTAATATCATTAACAACGTTAAAATACACAAACATATATATATATATATATATATATATATATATATATATATATATATATATATATATATATATATATATATATGTATATATATATATATATATATATATATATAAACTATGAAGAGACTTATGTCAACCTGTTCAACATGAAAACATTCG
>NC_090725.1:300539234-300551734 GCF_036898095.1 Palaemon carinicauda | reverse complement strand
CTTTGTGGCGCCACAGAGTCGCCAGTGTGCTCCCGGCCTAAGATTTACGCTGGTCTTGCCTGGCATAGTATTTAATATAGCTATCATCATAAAATCCCACTTTTTATTTAAATCTAGCCAGAGTTAAATCTGTTTTTGACGTTGTTAATAGTTTATATAGGACATATCTGTTTTGACCTTGTTACTGTTTTTAGAATGATTTATTGTTAATTTATTCTCATAATTTATTTATTTCCTTTCCTCAAAGGGCTATTTTTACTTATTGGAGCCCTTGGGCTTATAGCATCTTGCTTTTCCAACTAGGGTTGTAGCTTGGCTAATAATAATAATAATAATAATAATAATAATAATAATAATGATAATTTACAGTAGATAAGAATTATACTCAAAATGCACCTATGAAACTACCTCTTTCTCTAAGCCTTCCAAATAGCCCTTACCAGGTCAACAACTTACATGACAATGCGCTCTCCTGTCACATAATCAACCCATTTTCAAATGACCTTTCCACTTTCAGCCGTTAATCTTACTCCAGATTTCCATTACCATATTGTCAGGGGTAAATACGAACGAAAATTATTTACAGATATGAAAATACGAAAGGGGTAGGTGAAAGCTATTAGAGTAATGAGGCAATAAAAATGAGATTTGTCGTAAGGGAATATTCTATGATTATCTTCTAATATTTTTTATTTAAAAACATATTTAGATAAATAGTAAAAAATTCAATTATAAATACACTATCTGTAAAATAAAAAGTATTTATGTATATATACTATGATGTATGTATGTTATAAACTAAGATTGTAAATGTGTATTGCATAGTAAATGTGTTTCATGCAGTTTTAAATTGCATCCTTTGTTGATATGTTGAAGAGAAATTTACTGCACAATTCGACCAAGTTTTTTTCCCTGTTATGTCAGCAGCATTAGTTATAAATAAACTAAATGAGAAGAAATTAACAATAAAATATTTTAAAAACAGTAACATCAAAACAGATATGTCATATATAAACTATAAAGAGACTTATGTCAGCCTGTTCAACATAAAAACATTCGCTGCAACTTTGAACTCACTACACTAATATGGAGCTTGATTTTTATATGTAATTTCAGGAGATTTAATTTCCAAATTTTACTTAACCAAGACATTGTCTGATTTGCTTTTTTCAAACTTTCATTAAACTCCAATTCTAAAGACCCTTTATTAGAGATTATAGTTCATAAGTATTTAAATGGTTCTACCACATTCACCCTTTCTCCTTCCAATGATATTTAATCTTCCATTGCGTATTCGGTTCTCAACATCTCTGTCTTTCTTCTATTTATCTTGAGCCCAACCTCATGTGATATTTCATGGATTCTGATAAGCAAGCTTTGCAAATCAAATCCTGTGGTGCTCAATACTACACAGTATTATGGAAGTTTTATTCCAGCTTTGATCAGATTATGGAATTATCTTCCTAATCGAGCAGTTGAATAGGCGGAACTTCAGAAGTTCAAACTTGCAGCGAATGTTTTATGTTGAACAGACTAACATTAGTCTGTCTTCATTAGTTTATATATGATATAAATATTAACGTTGTTGCTAATCTTAAGGTATTTTATGTAAATTATTCATTACCTCTCATGTAGTTTATTTATTTCCTTATTTCCATTCTAAACTGGGCTATTTTCCCTGTTGGAGCCCTTATGCGTATAGCATCCTGCTTTTCCAACTAGTATTGTAGGTTAACTTAGTAACGACAACAACAACAACAACAGCAATAATAATAATAATAATAGTAATAATAGCATCATATCCTTTATACCATTGTATTTCACTGCCTTACGTTTGAGTTCTTTTGCTTGAGGGCACACTCAGACACGATATTCTGTTTCCTTATTTCCTTTCCTCTGGGCTACTTTCCCTCTTGTTGCCCTTGGGCTTATAACATCCTGCTTTTCCAGCTAGGGTTGTAGCGTAGATAGTACTAATAGTGATATGGACACAGGAAAACTAGGAAGAGGATCAAGGAGAGAGAGAGAGAGAGAGATCTAATTTTGGTTTGCACATTCTACCTCCGGATGTGAGTCACCTGAAAAGACAACAACGAAGCTACCAGTTTTAACTGGTTATTTGTCATATCCTTCTTCTTTTATCTTCTTTTCCATGTACGAATTGCAAGAAATTGTGTAGGCTACGTGAGCGCTTGCCACCAGCATGGCATGGTGAAAGTAGACCTTCAACATAATGATTAATCTTGCATTGACTGATTCATTTTGAGCAAATGAATAACCAAATAGGCGTCATATTAAAGAGTGCTTTTCTAATTTTATTAAGAAATAGACATTTAGGATTTTTGTAATTTATAATATACTGGAGAGAAAGGTTGATGAAAAGCTGAGAGATGAACAAGCAGGATTTAGAAAAGGTAGAAGTTGCACTGACCAAATATTCATTTTGAGACATGTTGTACAGCAATGCGTAAAATATGGAAATCCTTTATTGATGGCATGTGTATGAGCATGAAAATGCCTTTAATAGTGTACACCAGCCAATGTTGTGAAGAGTCCTGCGTTATTATGGAATTCCTCTTAAATGTGTAAATTTGATTCTGTTCATGAGCATAGCAAGTGCAAAGTTACTGGTAGTGGAATCCTATCAAATGAATCTCCAGTGAACTGCGGAATACTCTAAGGGAATGTGTTGTCACCTATGTTGTTTATCGTCCTCATGGATTTTGTAGTGCACAGAATAGTCAGAGATGGTGGAGAAGGATTGGACTGGATTTGTGATAGGAATTTAGCAGACCTAAAGTATGCTGATGATGCTGTCCTTGTTAGCAAAATACCACAGGATTCGCAATGCTTGCTTACCAGAATGCATGAAATATCACACGAGGTTGGGTTGAAGATAAATAGAAGAATAACAGAGATGATGAGAACGGAGTTTGCAATAGAAGATGAAATATCATTGGAAGGAAAAAGGATTAATGAGGTAGAATCATTTAAGTGTTTAGGAATTATTATCTCCAATACAGGGCCTTTAAAATTAGAGTTTAGTGAAAGATTGAAAAAACCAATCAGGTAAAATTTGGAAATTAAATCGCCTGAAATTACCCATAAAAATCAGACTATATATATCAGTTTAGTGAGATCTGTTATTCTATGGACATGAGTCATTGTATGACAATGAAACGATCTCCAATAGGTTTAGTCGATTTGAAAACAAAGCCTTCAGAAGGATATTGAGAGTTAAATGGCAGGAAAGGATTAGAAATGAAACTATAAGAGAGAATACTCGAGTGCTTTATGTGGATGAGATCATGATGAGGGGTAGATGGAGATGGTTTGGGTATGCTCTTCGTACTCCCCAAGAGAGATTAGTTCACCAAACATTAAACGGGGCTCCACAAGGCACTAAAAGAGTTTGGAGACCCAGGACTACATGACTTAGGACTATGAAGTGCTAAGTAGGAGATGATGAATTGAGAAATATTGATTTAAAAGCTCAAGATAGAGACGACTGGCGAGATTTAAAAGAGGCCCTTTGCAACAATAGGTGTAGGAAGAGATGATGATGAGTATAATATTATATATACATCAGGATGTATTTACGTGAATAAATTTCATAATTAATATAATTCACAATTGTTCCTTTCACTATTTATCTAAATATGGTTTTGAATTACAAACATATTGACTTGTGAATGCTTCTTGAACAGAAGTTTTAAACCTTATTATTATTATTATTATTATTATTATTATTATTATTATTACTACTTGCTAAGCTACAAACCTAGTTGGGAAAGCAAGATGTTATAAGCCCAGGGCTCCAACTGATAAAGTAGCCTAGTGAGGAAAGGAAACAAGAATAAATAAAATATTTTAAGAAGGGTAACATTAAAATAAATATGTCCTATATAAACTATAAAAACTTTAACAAAAGAAAAGGAAGAGAAATCAGGTAGAATAGTGTGCCCAAGTATACCCTCAAGCAAGAGAACACTACACCAAGACAGTGGAAGACCATGGTACAGAGGCTATAACACTACCCAAGACTAGAGAACAATGGTTTGATTTTGGATTTGTCCTTCGCCTAGAAGAGCTGCTTACCATAGCTAAAGAGTCTCTTCTACCCTTACCAAGAGGAAAGTGACCACTGAACAATTACAGCGCAGTAGTTAACCTCTTGGGTGAAGAATTGTTGGGTAATCTCGGTGTTGTTTGTTTAAAGGTTTAAAGGCTGCTAATGAATGGGAGAGGCAAGGGACAGTGACATTGTCCTCTCAAGCAGGACAATAATCAGCGCCTTAGCCCCGTCTCCATCCATGCTACGACCAGGGCGGGCGAGGCAATGGCTACTGATGACTCAGCAGATAGACCTATAGGCTCCCCTCCCCTGCTTAGCTCACATAGGTAAATATTAGGCCAGACAATTCAATGTGTTTGTAGGCAAAGGGAAAATGAACCGTAACCAGTGAGAAGGATTCAATGTAGTATAGTCTGGCCAATTAAAGGACCCCATATCTCAAGCGGTAGTATCTCAACGGGTGGCTGGTGCCCTCGCCAACCTACTACCTATTAAAAGTACATTAAAAGTATTTGCCATTCTGTTTTTTTTTATGTTTAAGTAATTACGATTCAGTACTTTATAATCCGTAGTACCTTTCCATTCATATCCCTGCAATAAAATCCGGTATTATGATCATTACCATTTTTTTATCTTTTTTTTTTTCTTACATATTCAACAATTCAATACCAAGGAATATTAACTGAGTAACCGAAAACGTTTTGAAGGTTACCTGAGTCGTGTATTTCCGCTCGGGTCCCCCAAAACCGCCGCATTTATTGGGGTCACAAGATGGAAGGATGCGCACAACGCTGGCTCTGTCACGTAAGCCTTGCTCATCGTATATTGGAGCTGCTGTGTTCCTCGCACGCCCTTCCAGTCTCTATTTTTTCAACGAGTTCTCTCTCTCTCTCTCACTCTCTCTCTCTTCTCTCTCTCTCTCAGATCCGCCAACAGCGGGACGTGAGAAGTACCACATAAGCTTTCGTCCGTTGCAACCACAACAAAAAAGTTGAAAACCTCCTCTTACGAAATAAAGAAAACTCAGGTGATAGGCCTACTGTGACCCTTTAGAGCCTATTTATTTATTTTTTGTTTTTTTGTTTTTTAGAAACGAATATATTTTATTATTTTACATGACCTTTTCAGTTCACATAATTTTTAAAGATATGAAACTTTATATTTGTTTCAGAGACTTGTCTCGCCCACGGTCTAAATATTCCTAGACCGTGTTTTTGCCTACGGGGATAATGATATTAGCGCAATAGGATCCATATATTCTCGTTTTTCTATTGCTGAAATGCAGCCTAGATATATTTTCTGGATGTTACTCTGCTGAGAGGAGAGAAATGTTTGCCCTTAATTTTTTTTTCTAAGAATGTTCATTGGAATCTAGCCTATGATAGAGAAAATTCCTATTTACAATCATGCTCAGAAAGATCTGTTGTTGTTGTTGTTTTAGATTGCCCCAACACGTGACCTTGTTTCTACCATCATGAGTACTTGTGTCTTATATATATATATATATATATATATATATATATATATATATATATATATATATATATATATATATATATATAAAACATCATCATCATCAGCGGTTTCTATTTCACTGCAGAACTAAGGCCTCAGACATGTCCTTCCCTCTTCGTCTGATTATGTTCTATCTGTGCCAGTCTACCACACCCGCAAACTTTCTTAGTTCGTCAATCCATATATATATATTATATATATATATATATATATATATATATATATATATATATATACATATATATATATATATATATATATATATATATATATATATATATATATATATATATAAGAACATTTACTCATTATACATATAAGATTATTGAAATATGGTGTTTTCACCCCCCCCCCCATGCTATGTATAGTACTGCATGAAACAGAAATAACCAAAAATTAAAGATACGAAATTTAAAGACATTTTATATCCCAGTGTCACGGTATCCATTACCCATGGCCAGATATAATCTAATTCCTTTCTCGCAAAACAGAAGAATAATCTACCTGAGAGTATTATAGATATGTTTGTAAGTTCAATGGAGGAATAGGCTGTGATTTTACCCTAGGCCTAAAGCGAATGTCCCTATGCAAGCTTGTCAATTTCTTTAAATATCTTGATTGTTAGGCTTTTTTTGTTTTCGGTTCATGTACAATTTGGTTTCATGACTAAACGTCATTAACCACTTCAACATATTTTTATATTAATCGCCCCCTATATAAGGAAGAAAAAGGGTGCTATTATAGTATGCTATCTACCGCCGATTTTTCTATCTACCACCCCTTTCTGAAATTTTGGAATTGGTTTATTATTTTGTGTATGAGACCCCAATTAACACTACCTTACAATTAACTGGGAAATCACCTAATACTGTCACTGATTGGTTTAATGTGTCTGGAAGTGTGTAGTGTGGTGGTTTCAATTGGAAAGTTCTGAGAAAAGGCGACGATGTATTTCCTGCTTTCTTGAATGATGCAAGATATGTTTACAAGCGGTAGTAGAATAAATTTTTGATTGAATATTTTTCATAGATTATTTTCTTTCAGTTTTTTAATATTTGATTTTTCATTTGATTAACTTGTTAACATTGTTGTATGATGAGCTTTGAATAATTTGTAAAAAAAAAAAAAAAATCCCTACAAACTGCTTATAATTATGCACCCATGTTGTCCAGCCAATAAATATTATTAAACTATAATTAAAGTCCAATGAGGATAACATACTGGTGGTAAGTGATCTGTTTGATAATCCTCATCAAACAGGAGGATTAACATTGACGATAGATAACATACTTTGTGGTAGATACCATACTATAGTAGAAATTCAACGGTAGATAGCATACTATAATAGAAATTCGACGGTAGATAGCATACTATAATAGCACCAGAAAAAGTGTGTGTATATATATATATATATATATATATATATATATATATATATATATATATATATATATATATATATATATATATTAAATATTAACCACAATGGCATTTAATACAGAATTTACCTTGGAAATATATATCCACTGGAATTCATTGATGGTAATAGCTTCTGACTGGGCAGAGATTCGAATTCCAGTGGATATATATTCCCAAGGTGAATTCGGTATTAAATGCCATTGTGGTTGATATTTACATTGATTAAAATCACGAGTGTTAGTGATATATATTCATGTATATGAATACACACACATATATGTATATATATATATATATATATATATATATATATATATATATATGCAGTACATATATACTGTATATATATATATATATATATATATATATATATATATATATATATATATATACATATCTTGTCACGCTGAGCGGCAATTCCAACTGTATGACTACTCGGTCTCACCCTCGATTAGAGGTAGAGGGAGTAGTCATACCTTTGTGAAAGGGGTTGCCCAGAGAAGTACACTCGGAAACCACGATCTCCATCAAATTGCCCAAACTTCAGTATTGTAGTTAGTGAAGGTGGAAGGGGTGGAAAGGTTTGAATTTACGTGTGCATATCTATCTAAATATTTATCCGTTATTATTGACGGGTTGCGTACACTAGTATAGTAATAAATTACATCGAAACCTTAGATGAAATAATATTGTATCAGTAGAAAATATTATGCAGATTTAGTGAGTCAGAGACTAATAGCAAACCTCTCAGTGTGAAACAAATGTTAATAGACTCAAGTTGTCGTATAAAGAAAACTACATCGGCCGAGAATTTTCGCAAAGTTGTACGATACTCAGTTTTGCGTGCGTCAATGCACGTACGAGAACCCATAAGATGTTTTCAGACATTTTGTCTTGGTTCCCTCCTGTTGAGTTTATTCGCCGAACGGAAGTTGCATTACGTAAGAAGCGAAGACTTCATAGATAACGGAAATGTAATAGAGGAAATTTAAAGGAAACGTGTTAATTTTACTGATGTGTTCGTGTATAATTCGTAATCTACTTATGTAAATTTCTCCATGCTGAAATAAATAAAAAAAATATATATACGTTCTCAAAATTTATGGTCACTTTATTGACATTTATATTAGGAAAAAATTATTCTATTTCACATACTTAAAACCACCTTCAAACATTTATTTGAAAAAAAAAAAAGAATATACCACAATTATTTTTCCAATTCTTCATATATATATGTGTGGTCCGGTTATTATCTTTTCTCCCAATTAAACCTGTTTAGAGAATGACTTCTATTTTACCAGAATTTCTTGTATGTATTTCAACCTTTTTAAATAAATCCAGTTATGAAAATAGAATGCATTTTGCCAGAATTAAATCCCATTTTTAAGCTCTTCCAACTATAGTCAATTTCTTTTAGCGATGCAGATTTGCACCGACCTCGCAGCGGTGCCCTTTTAGCTGGGAAAAGTTTCCTGATCGCTAATTGGTTGGACGAGATCATTCTAACCAATCAGCGATCAGGAAACTTTTCCGAGCTAAAAGGGCATCGCTGCGAGTCGGTGCAAATCTGCCTCGATAAAAGAAATGGACTATAGAATATTAGAATGGGAGGTAAAATGACAGACCTTCAAGTTATTATCTTAATTAATTGTAGAATTCAGATCATCCACAAATTCGTCGATGTCCTGTAATGATTTTGTTGGAGTCGTGTAAGTTGCTTTGGTTAATGTATGGATCTGTAACGTGGCCCTTAAGACGAAAAGAAGCAGCGCTTGAGAGAACAGAGAGGAGATGCACACGTATACAGTATATATATATATATATATATATATTACATACTGTATATATATATATATATATATATTACATACTGTATATATATATATATATATATTACATACTGTATGTATATATATATATATAATATTGTAGACGCTTATAGTTCATTGCAGGACAAAGGCCTTAGACATGTCTTTATATATACATATATATATGTGTGTGTATATATATATATATATATATGGTGAGGTGAATTGTGGGAATATCACTGCTTGAAAGATTGGAAAATGATGAAATAAGAATGGCAGGCATAGTAAAGATTACAGTAATGATAATAGTTTCACGATTGAGATGGTGTGGGGACGTGGTGAGGATGGATAGTGGGGAGGGAGTGAGGAGGGCTTGGGGGGAACCTGTTAAGGGGAGAAGATCGAGAGGGAGACAGAGAATTTTTATTATTATTATTATTATTTTTATTATTATTATTATTATCTAAGCTACAACCCTAGTAAGGAAAGCAGAATTTTATAAGCCTAAAGGCTCCAACAGGAAAAAAATAGCCCAGTTAGGGAAAGAAATAAGCAAATAAACTATATGAGAAGTAATGAACACTTAAAATAAAATATTTTAATAGGAGTAACAACATTAGATGAATATGATATGGAGAGAAGAGGTTTGGTGGAAGAGGAGGCCTTTGATAGATGGCATTGGAGAAGGCGCATCAGGCAACCGACCCCTTAATATAAGGAAAAGAGGTAAATATGTAAGCTGCTTTAGTAGCAGTTGGTTCAACCTCTCGGTATTCAGTAAAACCCATCATTACCCCCGTCAACGAAGTTGGAAGGAGGTTATGTTTTACCCCCCTGATTCTGTATCTGTTTGTGTGTTTGTTTGTGAGCATCTTCCTGGCCATAATTTTAATCATAGAGTAATGAAACTTACAGGGATTAGCTGTTATGTAAAAAGCTGGAAATGATTAAATTTTGGAAGGTCAAGGTTAAGCACAATGTCCAATTCACGTAATCAGCCAAAAGTTTGGCCATCGTTGTCACGGAGACTTCAAACTTGATTCATATTCAAGTGAATGAAAATCCACGCCAATTAATGCATGTTATGGTCAAAGGTCAAAGTCAAGGTCGAGAAAAATGTTGAGAAATAAGATGCCGTGTAGGAGGTCTGTGCTCTACAGAATGCCCCTCTAGTTTGTAATATGATACGCTATAAAAATTAATTGTCAAGATCGAATACGTGGTATTTCAAAATAATTTTTCAAAGTCACATTTAATTACACTAAAATTGTGATTAACAATCCTTCATTTTCTATCTATGTTTCAAATTCGTTTATTCTTATCTACTCTTATGCCTCACGTTGATGATATTTCCCTTTCCTTTAATTATTAGTTGAATATATCAAGAAGCAAATTGAAGACTAGTTTTTTCAAGGCAAATGGGCTAAATATCTTTAATGCCATTTTTTCTTCGAATATTCTAATAAATCAAGATATTTTGAAGCGAGTTTCACAATGCAGATTCTTTCCGAATTTCTTAGAAGCATTTCTGGTTAAAATACTTTAGCAGATCTTTAAATTCAAATTAAATTCCTCTGGGAAAAAAAATCATGTGTAGGAAATAACAATAAAAAGATTCCAGTTCTATATTTGTTTTAGAAAGATTGGGTTTTTTAAAATTAGTATTTAAAACATTTGTGACTGAAATTGGTTGGATAGAAAAAAAATTACAAAGAAAGTTTAATGTAAGTTAATAACAATGATTAGACAACATTTGATCTTTAATTAACTTTATTTATAAAATCATAATTAATGGCAATAAGTTACGTTAAATGAACAACTGTTGATAATCTTTAATGACTGAAGATCCGAATGAATAAATCAACAAGTATCAAAGTAGCGTTAAAATATTTCATGGAATTCATCTAAAAGTCCTACAGTAGACGAAGGCTTTGCTTAGGACGATTTATCAATCACGCTGACTTACATTCCTCCAAAGGATTCTCCATTGTTTGGCAAACAGTTTAATCCTTCAATGACTGACAAGGCTGTTATTCAAACTGAGAGACCAATTCAGGACAACACTCCATTGACTCTCTCTCTCTCTCTCTCTCTCTCTCTCTCTCTCTCTCTCATGAAACAACAAGGCTTGAATAGATAAAATCAATTCGATGAATTTTCGTAGTGACCTACCTCTCTCTCTCTCTCTCTCTCTCTCTCTCTCTCTCTCTCGTGAAACAACAAGGCTTGAATAGATAAAATCAATTCGATGAATTTTCGTAGTGACCTACCTCTCTCTCTCTCTCTCTCTCTCTCTCTCTCATGAAACAACAAGGCTTGAATAGATAAAATCAATTCGATGAATTTTCGTAGTGACCTCTCTCTCTCTCTCTCTCTCTCTCTCTCTCTCTCTCGTGAAACAACAAGGCTTGAATAGATAAAATCAATTCGATGAATTTTCGTAGTGACCTCTCTCTCTCTCTCTCTCTCTCTCTCTCTCTCTCTTTCTCTCTCTCTCTCTCTCTCTCTCTCTCTCGTGAAACAACAAGGCTTGAATAGATAAAATCAATTCGATGAATTTTCGTAGTGACCTCTCTCTCTCTCTCTCTCTCTCTCTCTCTCTCTCTCGTGAAACAACAAGGCTTGAATAGATAAAATCAATTCGATGAATTTTCGTAGTGACCTACCTCTCTCTCTCTCTCTCTCTCTCTCTCTCTCTCTCATGAAACAACAAGGCTTGAATAGATAAAATCAATTCGATGAATTTTCGTAGTGACCTACCCCTCTCTCTCTCTCTCTCTCTCTCTCTCTCTCTCTCTCTCATGAAACAACAAGGCTTGAATAGATAAAATCAATTCGATGAATTTTCGTAGTGACCTACCCCTCTCTCTCTCTCTCTCTCTCTCTCATGAAACAACAAGGCTTGAATAGATAAAATCAATTCGATGAATTTTCGTAGTGACCTCTCTCTCTCTCTCTCTCTCTCTCTCTCTCTCTCTCATGAAACAACAAGGCTTGAATAGATAAAATCAATTCGATGAATTTTCGTAGTGACCTACCTCTCTCTCTCTCTCTCTCTCTCTCTCTCTCTCTCATGAAACAACAAGGCTTGAATAGATAAAATCAATGCGATGAATTTTCGTAGTGACCTCTCTCTCTCTCTCTCTCTCTCTCTCTCTCTCTCTCATAAAACATCAAAGGCATGAATAGGCAAAATCAATCAAATTAATTTTTTTTAGTAAGGTCTTTATAGATAAAAAGAAAATAAATATCAATTTCAGTAGAAAGACATCATCCAAACCTTTCCATATGTAACTATAAGGCACTAGAAGAGTTGGAAGACCGAGGCCTACATGGCTGAGGACTAGGAAGCGTGAAGTAGGAGATATTGAATGGAGAAGTATTGATTTAAAAGCTCAAGATAGAGACGACTGGCGAAATTTAACCGAGGCCCTTTGCGTCAAAAGGCGTAGGAGGAGATGATGATGATGATGATGATGATGATGATGATGATATGGTGGTACACCACATTTTGAGAAAGTTCCCCGTGAAAGAAACTGAAGGAAAACAGGTCTTAGACCTACCTGGGTATAGGTCCCCTAAGATCTTAATCACGTTTATTAAAAAAAAAAAAAAATAGTCTTATTTTTATATTTCTCCTTGAATTATGTACTACCCCCCGCCCTGGTAGCAGGATGCAATAG
>NC_090725.1:300529264-300534264 GCF_036898095.1 Palaemon carinicauda | reverse complement strand
AAGAAATTAGTTCTTCGACACTCCGTCACTGACATCTCACACTAAATGCGCGCATTTCAAGGCGAGTGTACAAACTGAAAATGTAGATTTTAAAATCTCGTAGATCAAAAATCATAAAAGAGAATAAATTAAATAATGATTTACATTAGCTGATCAATTGCACACTTCGTAACTGACAACTCACACTAAATGCACGCTTTTCAAGGCGGGTGTACGAATTGAAAATGTAGATTTTCAAAATGTCGTAGAACAAAAAGCATATAAGTGAATAATTTAAATAATGAATGACATTAATTCACCAACTGCACACTTCCACACTTGACATCTCACACTAAATGCGGGCATTTCAAAGCGAGTGTACAAATTGAAAATGTAGATTTTCAAAATCTCGTAGAACAAAGGGCATTCAAGAGAAAAAACTAAAGCATTAAAATAAAATGCTATTCTTTAAAGCCAACAAACTGCTTAATCCACTTATTCGTCGCAAAAACCTATCCGTTCCAAATCTGTCAGAAAAGGCGAAACACTGTAATTCATTGCTGGGGACATGTTCCAAATCATGTGATTCAAATACTCGGTGCATGTAAAGGTGATCTTCATGTTCGGTAACCGGTGTCGCAAAATATTACTTCCCTCCAATGACGTACCATTACGATCCAACCTTCCATATTTAGCGTATACCACGGGAGAGAGAGAGAGAGAGAGAGAGAGAGAGAGAGAGAGAGAGAGAGAGAGAGAGAGAGAGAGAGAGAGAGAGACAGACAGACAGACAGACAGACAGACAGACAGACAGAGAGAGAAATGCTAAATATTTTGTATCCATATTTCTGTAGTACTGTTTCGATGTGATATGCTTTCTCATTATGTTAACAAGTCATGAGAAGTTTATTACCTCCGCCAACGAAGTTGGGAGGAGATTATGTTTTTGCCGCTGTTTGTCCGTGTGTTTGTAGGTGAACAACTTCCTGGCCACAATTTCACTCATAGAGTAGTGAAACTTTCAGAAATTAATTGTTTTAGGAGGATGGTCGATTTACCCTGGCTGCCGATTGAAGCGAGAATTGAATCTAAAATATGTACAATAACCCACCAAATTATCAGTAACGGGAGTCCAAAATACTTAAGCGAATTGCTACATATTGCGCTGCCAACACGACACAAGAATAGTTACAGATGGCTTCAAACTGTTGGAACATATATTTATGTCTACTTTAGGCTCCAGACCCTTTAAATATGCGGCCCGGAGACTATATAACGGGCTCCTACGAAACATTCGAATGATTGAAGATATTAAGGCTTTCAAGAGGAAACTGAAGACTTTCTTATATCATGAGTCCTTTGACCGTGACGATTTAACAGTAAACGATCAATACGCGACATGAAACGTTAAATACTATAAAGTATAAACGAACAAGGTAAAACGACAGTGGAGATCCTATAGAGAGTGGGGGTTCCCCTGCTGTATGGGACCGGAATAGCAGCCATCAAAGTAAGTAAAGTAAATAAAGATTGTAGGAACATATTTAGCGTATACCACGAGAGAGAGAGAGAGAGAGAGAGAGAGAGAGAGAGAGAGAGAGAGAGAGAGAGAGAGAGAGATTTTCCAAACTAACCTATGGAGTAAAATTGGGAAAAAAATCTCGTATTGGAATAGTCAATACGATAAAATAAACGAGATATGAATATTGTATCAGCGCCTTTCCGTTTGATTTCTTTCTTGTAAATATTAAAAAGAAAAAACATTTTGGAAAATTCTCGATTGTATACACACATACACACACAAACATACATAAGCCATATATTACACTCCTAATATCTGGATTCTCTCTATCTCAGGATCAAAGAAAACCGTAATTTTAATCGGAAATTCTCCGTAAAAATATACTGTTCTCAACCGTATTTTAGTAAAATACAGGAGACCGTAATTTTACCTTGTTATTAATTTTTACGGGTTGGTGACCGTAATATCACTCCTTTATGTCAATATATCCGTTTTTAAAACGGTAAAACTCCTGGAATAAATGTCGCCAGACATTTGCCATTTTTAATGCAAATTTTTAACAGCGTATGTAAATGAATAGTGAGAGGTGCAATTGTGAATATATGCTAATTACAAAATCTATTCATGTAATATTTTGCAATATTGTAAATTGTAAAAATTGCAAATGCATATTGATAAAAGAATATAAAAATCTGACTAGATCCTTCTCGCAACAGTTTATAGGAAGATCAATACCAAAACATTAAATAATACTAGGCAGGCAGATCTTCCTGGACAATTCCATCCCGTTCGTAATACCAGGCATGCAGTTAATTCTAATAGACAGGCCTTCTTCATCATGAGGCTCAATACTAAACAGCATTCTAGAAGTTTTATTCCAGCTGCGACCAAGTTGTGGAATGATCTTCCTAATCAGGTAGTTGTATCGGTAGAACTTCAAAAGTTCAAAGTTGCAGCAAGTGTTTTTATGTTGAACAGACTGACATAAGTCTTTTCGTGGTTTATATATGTCATAGCTGTTTTGGTGTTGTTACTGTTTGTAGAACGATTTATTGTTAATTTGTTCTCATCATTTATTTATTTCCTTATTTCCTTTCCTCAATTGGCAATTTTTCCCTGTTGAAGCCCTTGGGCTTATAGCATCTTGCTTTTCCAACTAGGGTTGTAGCTTGGCTCGTAATAATAATAATAACAACAAGGTTACGTGAAAGGCAGAGGAAATGTAGAAAAGTTTAACGTCTAAAGGAACAATGTATGAAAATCCCTAAAGTAAAGAGTAAAAAACAGAAATATTCAAAGCGTCGGTAAGCAATGAACAGGTCCAAACTCTATTTTTGAGGCTTGGTCAAATGCAACAAGTTTCATTGAAATGAGCCTCGACTTGAAATGTCCGTCTGATAACACAGTCGCTTCCAATGTCACCAGAATATGGCCTAACCAAATTATTTCTTATTTGTTAAAACTACTTTATTTCTATATTACATATATGTATATATGTATGTATATACAAATATACAATATGTAAATAAATGTATATACAGTACATACTTGTACATGTATATGTGTAAGGGTACGCGAATCTATACACAGAAACTCACAAACACTCACACACACACGCATATGCATACACACACACACACACACACACACACACACACACACACATATATATATATATATATATATATATATATATATATATATATATATATATATATATATATATGCTGTAAATATATATATATATATATATATATATTATATATATATATATATATATATATATATACATATATATATATATATATATATATATATATATATATATATATATATATATATATATATATGTATGTATGTATATGTATAAATATGTATATTGACATAGATAGACATATATTTATTGATCGACGTAACTCGGATGAATTCATAAGGATTGTGTGCGAATATCTGTATTCGTGAAAAACTCCTTCCATCTTGGGGGTTAATAAATGCTTCTCTTAAATTTTCAATGAATTCCAGGGAAGCTTTAATTTCACATGTGACTTTACTTGACTTTCGACATGCATCAACTGTTTCTGGTTTGAATTAACCCGTTCCCGTTTCGCTGATCAAAGTCATTGTGACATGGACTTACTTCCAGCATTATACAATAACAAAATCAAATCCAGTATTTATGGTTGTTTGAATGTAATTGAATACTAGAGGGAGCAGGATATCTTGACATGTCATAATCAAAAGGTAAGAATAACATCTTATTTACATCTTCATATTCAATAGTTTTTTTTTTTTTTTTTTGAAAGCTAAAATCATTGCCTAAAGCTAAAATCTGCAGAAATGGAAATTCTAGCTTTTTATGATTAAAGTATTTGTTTATTTGTTATGTTAAACACTGGTGGAAGTAGTCCTGTTTCGATGTAGTTTATTGCCTCCGCCAACGAAGTTGGGAGGAGGTTACGTTTTTGTCCCTGTTTGTCCGTTTGTTTGTATGTGAACAACTTCCTGGTCACAATTTAACCCATAAAGTAGTGACACTTTCAGGATTTCATTTTTAGGTTGACACGTGGAAATTATTAAATTTTGAAAGTACTGGTCAAAGGTCATGGTTGAGCAAAAGGTTGAGAAATAAGTTGCCATGTCGGAGGTCTGCGCTCTATTCAGTGCCCCTCTAATTTTTTACTTGGTTTCTGAGAATGTGAGGGTTCTTAGTTCAGCAAACATCCCCTATATTGCCCGTATAACCTACTCCACTACCAGATTGCATAAAAATTACTATAAAGTTTCATAAAAAAAAAAAAAAAAAAAAAAAAAAAAGTGTCTGCTCAATCAAAGATCATCTAAAACAGAAGAGCTGCATCACACTTGAAAGTTTTTTTCCCCTAAATTATTATTAGTATCAATTATAAAGAAAAATAAAAAAAAAATTGTTACTGAGAAAACTTGAGGTGTCGAGAGTTAACCACAAACAAATATTATTATTATTATTATTACTATCCAAGCTACAACCCTAGTTGGAAAAGCAAGATGCTATCAGCCCAGGGGCTCCAACAGGGAAAAAATAGCCCACTGAGGAAAGGAAATAGGGAAATAAATAAATGAAGACAACAAATTAACAATAAATCATTCTAAAATAACTAACAACATCAAAGCAGACATGTCATATATAAACTATTAACAACATCAAAAACAAATATGTCATAAATAAACTATAAAAAATACTTGTTGATATGCTAAGAGGAAGCCGACAATGTTGCCGCAGAGTACAGAATAGTACAGTACACACTATGACATGTGTATCAGCCTCGTGGTGCAGTAGTGATGTTGAAAAAACTTACTAGCGGCCAAACTGTACTGCGACACTGCTCACTTGTTTTCCCTCGCTAACTACCTATAAAGTTCCCAGAGGCATCATTTTCTTAGCTTGCTATCAAGAGCCTATGCTTTTTCAGTTATAATGTTCTCCTCTTCTGTACTGCTTCTGATAAGGAAAGGATCCCTC
>NC_090725.1:300519264-300524264 GCF_036898095.1 Palaemon carinicauda | reverse complement strand
CCTCATCTCATACTTCTTAATTCAACTCCATCATCACGTCAACTCCGGGAGTGATCAACGTCTCAAAAAGATATAAACTCGTCCATGTCAGGGGGAGTAAACAAACAATGTTTAAGCCAAGTGGGAGGATGGTCACATAACTGGTTTCAGCTAACTGTCACTGAGACTATTTATATGCCTTATCCAATCCTCTTGGTATGCACATGATGATGTTCTTTCTGCTTTTACTGTTTACTTAAAGATTTTTTTTTTTTGGGGGGAGGGGGGAGTAAGTGGCCTTTAAAATCTACATCACACAAGAGTGCGTTTTCTACTCTTGTTGCTATTACAACTTCAGTGCCCCAAGGATGACATAAATGACAATTATTAAATTCGTCTCATTTATACATACACACACCCACACATACACACACACACACACACACACACACACACACACACATATATATATATATATATATATATATATATATATATATATATATATATATATATATATATATACTGCATATATATGGGGTTTGCCCAGTTTTCACCACACGCCGGTCACAACAGATTGGTGATGGTGGGAGACTTTAGTCTGATTGCTCACAGCAAACCAACCTAATACCACCCTGACTACTACAGCTTTGCTGATCATGGCGATAAGCAAACCCTTTCACCAAGTTAAGGTATTCCCACTCAGAAAGGGATTATATATATATATATATATATATATATATATATATATATATATATATATATATATATATATATATATATATATATATATATATGTATATATATATATATATATATATATATATATATATATATATATATATATATATATATAATGATAAATGTGTGGCAAGAAAATAATCTTTAATAATAATTATTCTAAACCTAAAAATAATAAACAATTATCAATAAATGGCTCTCAAAGGAAGAGTGAGAAATGTGGATGAGGAGACGGGGGGGGGGGAGTAGGAGGGGAAATATTCCATATTTAGAGAAACAAAAATTAAATATATAAAAAAAAAATTGAGAAATACCCAGAAACCAAATTGAACAATAAAATTATTCTTTATATAGCAAAGAGTATGTGACGAGCATTTCTTAATTAAGACTCGTTTTTCTTTTATATTTTAAATAAATGATGTACGTCAAATGGTTTAGAAAACGGTTTTGCAACTATTGTTAAAAGTATTCAAAATTTGTATCTTAAAAATTAATATGCAGATGAACTTCGAAATAAAACAGATTATAAGATAATCCTTAAATTGTATCATGCACTTGATCATTAAACTCAAGACAAACTGTATTGATGAAAAGTTATTTAATGTATAAAAAAAGAAATGAAAATAACTAAATGAATCTGTTCTCACACACAATCCCACAAGAGCTGAGAGAATAATATATTTTGTCTTCAAAGAATTCTTCCTCACTTCTATTTATCTGTTTACTAATTAATCTTATTTTACTTTGCTTCATCCACCGAACATCAATAATAGCCAAAAAATGTATGGAATTGACATTTCATTGGCCAAAGTTACAAGAATGATCAAATTCGAATTTTTAAAAGATGAATTTCAATTTCAATTTTATTTTCATCAACTGAATAATTCAAACTACACAGTAATGAAATGCATAAGGAAATAACAAGTAAAAACGTAGCCAGTTAAACCAACCATTCTAGCTTTCTTTGTGAAATCAAGAATGCTACGTAACTACAAATAGATTTATTATAAAAAAAAATCATTGAACTTATCAAATAAATTCATCACCACTAACATAAACCAAGGCTTCCACAAAATGACTACGGTTGAAAATCGGATGGGAAACTATAGGTGCCAATAATTCTAATAGCAAAGTCTCCCAGAAGGCTTTTGATGGATAGATAACACAAGTGAATGGAAAATTTAGTTGGTTTACAATAAAAGAAGAAATACCGAAGCCGTTTTTTTTTTTTTTTTTTTTTTTTTTTTTTTTCCCTATAGTGTAACCTAATAGTGGAAAAAAAAGCTTCATACTAGAATTACTGTGAATGTGAATCACAGCCTCTTTTGAAAAACCCTCTCCATTCTAAACAATTTAATATTCTCTATGCAAGACGTTGGACACCATTGTTCTCGACATTGCTGTTAATGCAAATTATGCTGTTCCGTTGTGTACTTTATTTTTCGTATTATTTTTGGGCCCTGGATAATTAATTTTCCTTTCCTTTGGCAAGTTGTGGAATGATCTTCCTAATCGGGTAGTAGAACTTCAAAAGTTCAAAGTTGGAGCAAATGTTTTTATGTTGACCAGGCTGACATGAGTCTTTTTAGAGTTTATATATGACATATATGTTTCTGACGTTGTTAATAGTTTATATATGACATATCTTTTGACGTTGTTACTGTTTCTAAAATGATTTATTGTTAATTTGTTCTCATCATTTATTTATTCCCTTATTTCCTTTCCTCACTGGGCTATTTTTCCCTATTGGGGCCCTTGGGCTTATATCATCTTGCTTTTCCAACTAGGGTTGTAGCTTGGCTAGTAATAATAATAATAATAATAATAATAATAATAATAATAATAATAATAACAATAATAATAATAATAAAGCGAAGGATGATACCATAAATGTACCCTGTATCTCATTTCAACAAAGCAGGATAAAATCAGGGAAAATATAAAATAAAGACTTAAAAAAGGTGGGTCTTATAAACACTTTTCTTCTTAGCTATGGCTCATTCTCGCTGCCTTTCTAGTTTCTAAGCACCAATACTTTGTTAACTACACTGTTAGAAAAACCGTAATTTTAATCTGAAAATCTCCGTAAAAATATACTGTTCTCAACCGTATTTCAGTAAAATACAGGCGACCGTAATTTTACCTTACTTTTTCATTACCTTTTACGGGTTGGTGACCGTGATATCACTCATTTACGTCAATATATCCGTTTTTAAACAGGTAAAAACTCTGGAATAAATCTTGCCAAACTTTTACCGTTTTTAATGCAAATTTTTAACTGTAAGCAAAACTAGTTTCTATTCAAACACCATCCAATTTCACCAATCTGCTCACCATAATTAAACGCCTTGAGCATCTACTTTCTCCAGTATTTTTCAAGAAATTTATATATAAAAATGTCACTAAAACCAATAAAAACATAATAACTAATCGTCATATGACGCATGAGGAAAAAAGAATTTAAAACCACTCTTCCTTGAAATTAAGCTTTTCTACCGGATCGCGACCTACTTTTGATACAAGGGATTTTCACTTTTATATTTTGTGTATCATTTATATTTAATAATGTTAAACAAAGACCGGGAGATAAAGATTTCAAGCTTAAACAAGGTCAACTATTATTATTATTATTATTATTATTATTATTATTACTATCCAAGCTACAACCCTAGTTGGAAAAGCAAGATGCTATAAGTCCAAGGGCCCCAATAGGGAAAATTAGCCCAGTGAGGAAAGGAAATAAGGAAATAAATAAATGAAGAGAACAAATTAACAATAAATTCTTCTAAAAAAGGCAACTACATCTAGGAGTTTAGTTTTTTCCATTCTTATGCGGTGAAAATAAAATATATTGATATATACATACGCATATGCATACATACATAATACAAACATACATACACACACATATATATAACACACGCACACACACACACACACACACACATATATATATATATATATATATATATATATATATATATATATACATATATCATAAAAAACTAATCTTTTTCACTAATTAAGTCATTTGATATACATAAGGGTTAAACTTCACTGGATCTAATAAGAATATACTAATTTATGTTTATTGCATCCAGGGAATTTATAATTTATATCTCATTTACAAAATATTTTGTAAATGGGATAAAAAATATAAATTGTAATATGTATGTATATATATATATATATATATATATATATATATATATATATATATATATATATATATATATATATATATATATATATATATATATATATATATATATATATGCATATTTACATAGCCTACATATTACAATTTATATTTTTCATCTCATTTACAAAATATTTTGTAAATGATATAAAAATCATAAATTCCCAGCAGACAGAAGTATTAACTGATATTACTTTCTGTAAATGTCATTTCATGAACAACAAAGCACAAGACAACTGTAAAATGTCTATTATCCTAATAACTCTCATCTACTATTCCCTATATACTACAATACGATTAATTGGACTTACGATCGTTTTATCCCTTCAGATATTCAATTTCCCCCAAGAATGTATTTATGTTACTCATGCATTGAACAATAAAGAGACTTTATCATTCTGCGTATCATTTTAATCATTTTAATTTCGAATGGTTTGTACAATTTCATTTCTTTCGTTTAGATAATGTATACCTGATAATCTCCCCTATCTAATAAAGAGCAAGTCTCTGGCTACATATATGAATATATAAGTAGATGAATATATATATATATATATATATATATATATATATATATATATATATATATATATATATACACACATACATATATACCCTGGTGACATGGAGTGCATATGCGTGTGTGTAATCAAATCATATAATTCATATACATCTCAGTTCAAACTCCCAGTTTTAAACATAAAATACTATTATTTACCATCAAGATTTCTTCTTCTGAATAAGAATGCTTAATACATAGTATGACATTCAACAAGTACAAGGAGAAAATTATTTTCAGCGTTTGTTGTTGTGACTGATCCTGGTTTTTCCAAGGAAGGATCAAACTTGTCCTGAAATCCCAGGAGACTGAAAACATCCTTAACTAAGAAATCCTACTTTGAATATAAGCACAGATAATAAGGGCAATATCCTAGTAGAAGCAGATAAAACACCATTATTATTTTTCACTCAAACAAAAAAACGATTAGCCTCTTAAAGGTTTAAAGGTCGCTCATGAATGGCAGAGGCAAGGGATAGTGACGTGGCCCTATCAAGTAGGACATTGCCCTAAAGCCTGACC
>NC_090725.1:300506764-300511764 GCF_036898095.1 Palaemon carinicauda | reverse complement strand
TCCGACAGGAACGAGTGTCATTTTCGAGGAGAATGGGCCTTTTTCAATATAAAAAAGTAGTTTTTTCCCCAGGTTACATTACCCTGTAATAAACTACAATAATACCAAAGCAAGCAGGTTAGTTTAACACTCACCGTTGTAACAGCAAAGGGCCTACAGCTCCCCTGGGAGGAAGAGGTGGTAAATCCATGGGTAATTCTTATCATTAGCTGCTTTTAAGAGGAACCACAGAAATGACAGATTGCATAGCGTGTTCTTCAAGGGGGAAACTAAGCCAATGGAAACTGTAGGATAGCAATGAGTTTTTTCAGCGCACTCCATGATCAACAGCTTTTCCCTCGAAAGGAACTAAACCGTTATCATCAAAATTAACAACTAAAATCTGCATTATAAGTAGCAAAGTAACCTTTTCATCGACATGATGGCATCTGAAATTATAGAACACAAGCCCATGTCAAGGATTTGCAGGTTTATCCAGAATAACTTTAAGTGTGTGCACTACCTTGACTCTGGGATCACTTTGATACATGCTTGGTATTCCTTTTTAAAAAGTATAACATATAAATCACACTATAAGCACAGGCAAAACATCCAAATGACACTACAAATCTTATAACATCTTCAGCGTCTACATACAGATGTAAACAAACGAAACCTAAACACGGGGCATTGTGGGTAACACTGAGTTGCCGATTGGTGAATTCTACACTTTTATTGTTTAGTTATGAAATTCAAATTTCATATGATTTACTTAAATAATTTTATGATATTTCATATGGCCATAAAATTACCAATCTTCTCTTTAAAACGTGTAATGGAAATGAGATGAAATATAAATTACACATGTCACAACAGGAGACAGGTAAACATTTTATGCAACGATAAACTTTACAGGATACTATCTGATGCTTAGCAGAATTCAATACTTTATAAGCATTACCTATTGGATAAAACTATATTTCATTCAGTCGACATGTTGATAGACAGTGTTTTGAAATAGCAATTCATCACAGATATAGTAAGATATCTACAGTATGAGGATTAATTAGAAAATGCAACCTATCCGAAAGAACGATGAAGTTACATTCTCTTTCGGATTCAGTACGATGACTGGATGGAGATCCCACACATAGTTTCTTAAATACAAACCAGAATTATTACTTAGTAACAAAATCAATTATGATGAATGAATGAGCTAGCATAAGCACCCACCAAATGAACCTTGTCTAACTCTCTGATGTATGTATATATATATATATATATATATATATATATATATATATATATATATATATATATATATATATATATATATATATATATATATATATATATATATATATATATATATATATATATAATTTTTCGCTCTTAGCCTACACTGTGAAATATATCATTTTGCTTTGAAACTTGAAGATTTGATTTATTTGTACAATGTAGGCTCTAAATTTATATACCACACTTTTCAAAGTAATAGTCAAATCAATTTACAATCCAAGGACACATATACTATACACAAATATTTATAGGCCCATATATAATATACATACATACATACACACACACACACACACACACACTCACACACACACACACACACACACACATATATATATATATATATATATATATATATATATATATATATATATATATATATATATATATATATATATATATATATATGTGTGTGTGTGTGTGTGTGTGTGTGTGTGTGTGTGTGTGTGTGTGTGTGTATAAAGAAGTACAGAGCATAAAATATTCGTTGAAATCTCTTGAAAAAAAAATCGTCTAGCTTAACATCCTTAATATATTCTAAACCCAATTATATGTGAAATCCTATTCTAATACAAAATTAATTAAATTTCAAGTACATTCATAACATGAAAATCATGATGATCCCAACCAATGTGTTATCCAATATCATTTGTCTTTCTAAAAATGATATGAAATACAAATCCAAAGGCAAAGAACTAATTCCAAAAATTATTCATTATAATTATTCTTTCCGAAAATAACATATCGAATTATATAAAAAAACAAGGAACTTGATTTTATATATTTCTTCTAATGCAAAGAAAGTATCAGTAATATGGGGAAACTATATAAAAATTTCAAACTTTGAGAGGTGAAAACCGTTACAAAGTCAGACCACTTTAAATGTGTCAACTCTGGCATTTATCCTTGGCCCTCCCAAAATTATTATTATTATTATTATTATTATTATTATTATTATTATTATTATTATTATTATTATTATTAATAATAACTAAGCTACAACCCTAGTTGGAAAAGCTGGATGTTATAAGCCCATGGGCTCCAACAGGGACAATAGCCCAGTGAGGAAAGGAAATAAGGAAATAAATAGACTAAATGAGAGGAAATGAACAATTAATATAAAATACTTTAGGAGCAGTAGCAACATTGAAATATATATTTCATTTATAAACTATAAACTTAGAAACTTATGTCAACCTGTTCAACGTAAAGACATTTGCTCCAACTTTGAACTTTTGAAGTTCTACCGATTCAACTACCCGATTAGGAAGATCATTCCACAACTTGGTCACAGCTAGAATTAAACTTCTTCTAGAATACTGTGTAGCATTGAGTCTCATGATGAAGAAGGCCTGACTATTAAAATTAATTGCATACCTATAGTTTTACGAACAGGAAAGAACTGTCCTGGAAGATATACATGCAAAAGATGGTCAGAATTATGGAAAATCTTATGTAACATGCAAGTTGTGGAATGATCTTCCAAATCGGGTAGTTGAATCAGTAGAACTTCAAAAGTTCAAACTTGCAGCAAATATTTTTATGTTGACCAGGCTGACATGAGTCTTTTTATAGTTTATATGTGACATATCTGTTTTGGACGTTGTTAATAGTTTATATAGAACATATCTGTTTTGACATTGTTAGTGTTTTTAGAATCATTTATTGTTAATTTATTCTCATCATTTATTCATTTCCTTATTTCCTTTCCTCACTGGGCTATTTTTTTCCTATTGGAGCCCTTGGGCTTATATCATCTTGCTTTTCTAACTAGGGTTGTAGCTTAGCTAATAATAATAATAATAATAATAATAATAATAATAATAATAATAATAATAATAATAATAATAATAATAATAATACGGAACTATAAAAAAAGGTCAATTCTTTTTAGTGAGGCAGATTTGCACCGACTCGCAGGGGTTCCCCTTTAGCTCGGAAAAATTTCCTGATTGCTGATTGGTTAGACAACAGAATTCTAACCAATCAGATGGCAGGAAAATTTTTCGAGCTAAATTGGCGAATTGGTGCAAATGCGCCTCATTTAAAATTTTTTAGTATAGTTGAACGATGGTGCCAGACATTAATATCTAGATCAGGAACAAATGATTGAATTGGGGAAATTAAACAATTAACGTAAACAAAAGAGGATGAATTCAATTCACATTAGTTAAAAGGTTCAGATTAAAGAAGTTCGTTAATCTGATTTCGAAAGTCACCCTTTTTATTCCAGCTGTGACCAAGTTGTGGAATGATCTTCCTAATCGGGTAGTTGAATCGGTAGAACTTCAAAAGTTCAAAGTTGCAGCAAATGTTTTTATGTTGACCAGGCTGACATGAGTCTTTTTATAGTTTATATATGACATATCTGTTTTGACGTTGTTACTGATTTTAGAACGATTTATTGTTAATTTTTTCTCATCATTTATTTATTTCATTATTTCCTTTCCTCACTGGACTATTTTTCTCTATTGGAGCCCTGGGGCTTATAGCATCTTGCTTTTCCAACTAGGGTTGTAGCTTGGCTAATAATAATAATAATAATAATAATAATAATAATAATAATAATGCAGTTACAAAACGCTTTAAGATTAATCCCTTTTGACTCGGCATTTCAATAAGTTTCGCTTAGTGTCTTAACGATTCCCAAAGGATGATAAATGTACACGTTTTGCAGCTTCTCTTGTTGACAATTATATATTACTAAACTCAAGATATCCTCTAGTGCTTTGGGCTGAAATCCCCTCACATACCAAGCGTACACTGTTAGAAACACACAGCAATTTCAATCTGAAAGTCTCCGTAAAACTATAGTTCTCATTCGTATTTCAGTAAGAAACAGGCGACCGTAATTTTACTATAATTTTTTATTATATTTACGGGTTGGTGACCTTAATATCACTCCTTTACGTCAATATATCCGTTTTTAAAACGGTAAAAATCCTGGAATAAATGTTGCCAGTAATTTGCCACTTTTAATGTAAATTTTTAACTGTGTACAAACAATGCCACAGAATCTTTTCAGGGAAAATACAAAACTGTAATAATTGAGGTGTATGATTAATATCTTATTAAATAAACTGGTTTTATGGACGCATATATTTATTTTTTACATGACAAATGTAGGTTTAAATATGTATTTTTCTTTTTTATAAAGGACTGTAAGCAAAAGCCTGTACTGAGGTACAAGAAGAATATACTTGCATACAGACTTTTAGGTGAGTGATAAAAAAGCACTTTTAACTTAATATTCTGCCGTGCTTTGACAGGAATATATAAGCATCGTATGCTGCGCTTTTGGTATACCAATCTGCGCTTCTGATATACCAATGCTCCGCGCTTTTGATATATCAATAGGTACTCTTGATATACCAGTCCATGCTTTCGTAAACACCGAGCTGCTTAGCCTATAGTTTTTATTTTTTTTTTTTTTGGGGGGGGGGCGATGTAGGCTGCTCAAGTGACTTTATGAGTGAAAGAAGATATATATATATATATATATATATATATATATATATATATATATATATATATATATATAAGTGTATATATATACATATATATAAATATATATATATATATATATATATATATATATATATATATATATATATATATATATATATATATATATATATATATATATATATATATATATATATATATATATATATATACATATTCAACTGTAATGATATCAAAATTTAACTGTATATCTGTAG